>NW_012114688.1:5186037-5226682 GCF_000951035.1 Colobus angolensis palliatus
TCAGCTCACTGCAAGCTCCGCCTCCTGGGTTTACGCCATTCTCCTGCCTCAGCCTCCCGAGTAGCTGGGACTACAGGTGCCCGCCACCTCCCCCGGCTAGTTTTTGTATTTTTAGTAGAGACGGGGTTTCACCGTGATAGCCAGGATGGTCTCGATCTCCTGACCTCGTGAGCCGCCCGTCTCGGCCTCCCAAAGTGCTGGGATTACAGGCTTGAGCCAGCGGGCCCGGCCTCAAATAATTTTTTGTAAACGATTATTTGGTGTTACAAACTAAATCGAGTGAGAGATAACTTTGTCAAGCACCAACTTCCAGATTCTCATTTCTCTTGACCCTTGACCACTCTGAGAATCATACACCAGTAAAACTGCGCCTTAGCAGGAGGATGGATCTAACCACTAGAAGCTGTTTTTCAGTGTGTCCTGAGAGCATCCTTTTTGACCATGGTCCTTCCTGGACCTTACTAGCTTTCTCTCTGGGAAACAACACAGAAATCTCTTTCTGTGACTTTCTGGTTGAAAGAAGCTGAAGGAGTTTACAGGCCAGAGGTAACGATATAGCCCTAGAACTTTAATGATGCATAAAAGCATATTAGAGTCATTTCATATTAATATAAAAATCTTATTTTACTTTTTCTCATATAACCTAGTTTAGGAAAATAACGATAACCATAAAATAAGAAGTGATTAGTGCATTACCCTTTGGAAGACAGTCTACCTTTGCTGGCCTCTCCCTGTAGGGTCAAATTTCAGAGTAATTTTGATGCTGGTGATCTAGAGGCACCATGTTTATTTCCTTGTAGAAATTAAGAAGCAAAATTCATTAATGGGAAGATGCCAGAGAATGCAGAGCCATTTTTAGAATAGGGGGAGTCAGCATTTCTAAGAAGCCTGATATATATTCATGAGATTTCTTTTACATGAATTTATCTAATAGTTTTTGTTTGTCACCTTTAATGTAAATACTTGGATTGGGAAGGCTGACTGTAGGCTTACAGACAATGCATAGTCCTATACAGACCCCAGTGGAGAAGCAGCCTAGGAGTTTGAGCAGAGGTTCAAATTTTGGCACATTTATTGTGTATGTTTGGGCAAGTTATTTAACCTCTGTAAGCCTCAATTGTTCTAAGTTGTTTAATGGAAATGATCATAAGTACTTTCTAAGGTTGAGTGTAACATGTGATAGTAAATACAAAGGACTTAGCTAATAGCAAAGCACAGATTTACTAGACTTGTCCTTAAGGAAATTAAGTTTTATCATCATATTCCAATTAATTTTAACTAGCAAATACTTGTTTTTTTGCCCACTATGTGTGAAGCACTGTATTCAGCTTCAGGATACGACTGTGAACGATATAGAAACAACAGCGCTCTGGGCCCAGATGGCAACAATGGTGAGGACTGAAAAAAGGGAACTCTGAGAGGTGCTCTAATTTGGAAAATTTCTGAATGGCTCACTCTCCTCTTCCTCATTCCAAAAAGAGCCCAGTAGAGACGGTTTTTATTTACCTCATGGCTAAAGTAATTATATATGCCCAGACTAAGGTCGGGTTTGACATTTTTATAACAAAATTGTTATTGACCTTTCATGATACTTATTATGGAATTTATATCTCAGCTTGTATAATTGATGTATTAGTACTTAGTTACAATTTCTAGGTAATCATTTTGTAGAAAATTTCCACTCTTGTGATAGTCTCCTTTGGAGCTCTGTGAAAATTTGAAATACAGACTGAAACTCATTACAGAATGATATTCATAAATATAATTAATATTTAACAAGACACTGTCATTCATACATAAAACTAGGA
Source organism: Colobus angolensis palliatus (assembly GCF_000951035.1). Taxonomy (NCBI): domain Eukaryota; kingdom Metazoa; phylum Chordata; class Mammalia; order Primates; family Cercopithecidae; genus Colobus; species Colobus angolensis. The sequence goes on from NW_012114688.1 coordinate 5,187,846, forward strand.
AACTCTACAACACTAAATTCATGATCTTGTGAGTTTGACCCTAAGGCTAAATCTCTGGTATATTTATAATTTAAATTAAAAAAAATTCCACTTGCTGCCTTCCTGAGGCTCACATAGTAATCTTCTGGAGACATTCTACTTACATCTGCTGCTATTTATAGGTTACCAGTAATTGGGGTTGTCTTAACTGGGTGTTTAGTTCATTTATTCTCAACTTCTTCCCCAATTTTTCAGGGAAATAGAGTATCCTTTTCTTTCTCTCTGAATGCCTCCCTGAGTAATCCGAACACTACATTTGCTATAAATTTTCCATAATTCCATGGCATACTACTTATCATAAGTATAGCATTATATTCATACTACAATTACTTCACATTTTTTTTTTGGTTTCTTATAATTTGATTTTAAGCTCCCTGAAGGCAGGGACTGTGTTTATTTCATTTTTCTATCACCTGTCATGCCCAGCATGGTGCCTGGCTAATTGATGGAACTTAAAAAAATGTGTTGAATTGGCAAATACTAATTTGAGAGGCATAAAACATACAAATAATTGGTATGTCATTGTTTATTGGCTGAAACAAAGATAAACTAATAATTGAGACAAACCAATGTAGATTGTATTACTATTGCATTTCAGACAGTAATGAATCGCATAGGAAATATACAAATTATGCAGTAGTAACCAAGAGACTCCTAACTTTTTTAAAACACCAGGTTGGATTTCTTTAAAAATCCAGGCTTACCAGAGTTTAAAGTATTTCAAGGCCTTGTCTGTAGAAAGGGCTGCTAGTCTAAGATGCATTTGAAGCAGACTAGGCAGTCCGGCTGGGAAAAGCCAGGACAGGTGATTGGCACAGGTGGTACATCTGGTAGGGCTAGGTTTACTGTAGGTGGTGGTTTCTATTAAGAGTAGTAATAACTATATGGCAATGTCTAATGCAAGTAGAGGCATAAAAGTTAATAGACTGCCTTCTGTAGGCTGGGGACCATGCTGGACACTGGAGACCCAAAATGTGATGACTTGATGTCTGTCTTCAAACGCCCCTCAATTTACCATCTTGAGCCTATTTGTTAGGCCTTGCTCACTTTCTGATTTTTTTTTTTTTTTTAGTTGATAAAACCATTGTGACTTGCACTCTGCATTAGATAGAAAGTCCTGATTAGTATCTCTACATGTTGTACATACAGTCCCACCTGAAGTCGAGGCCATTACTTGGGCTAAACCGGAAGCAATAGTGTTAACCATGAAACAAATCTGAAAAAAAAAATCAAATTTATTAACTTAAGTGGGAAAAATATGGCATTTACTTGGTTCTGAGCATGAATATTTGGAAGCAATAATAAAAATTTACTTTGACTTTACCCATATAATATGCATGTAACTTTCACCTTGCTCTGTGTATTAGAACTTACATTCATCCATAAAATTTGCACATTGCTTACTTGATGAGTTCATGTCTCATTTGGTATTGGACTATGAGTGTGTTCTTGTGGTCTCTCTTGGAAGGCAGTTATAATGAAATCCATAGGCGGGAGCAGGAGTGAGAACATTCACAGACAGTATCATCATACATTTGGAAAAAATTAAACAATAGTTATTTTCCCATGTTAAAAATCAACAACAAGCCAGGTGCAGTGGCTCATGCCTGTAATCTCAGCACTTTGGGAAGCTGAGACAGGCGGATCACTTGAACTCAGGAATTTGAGACCGGCCTAAGTGAGACAGTGAACCCCCATTTCTAGAAAAAGTACAAAAAATAGCCGGGTGTAGTGGCATGCATGTATATTCCCAGTTACTTGGGGCGCTGAGCCAGGAGAATTGCTTGAGCCCAGGAGGCTGAGCCTGCAGTGAGTCGTGTTTGTGCCACTGCACTCTAGCCTGGGTGACAAAGTGAGACCCTGTCTCAAAAAAAAAAAAAAAAAAAATTAAATAAAAAAATAACAACAGAGCTTCTGATCATCAAGAAATACTCTCTTTTCACTCTACTATCCTGAAAAAATTCCAGCCAAACATAAAGAATCTTGATGCTTTTGTATCAAGTATATCATAAATAAAAATAAAATTTCACTTAGGCTTATTTTACAAAATTAGCTATTTTTAAAATTGAAAGTTCATACATAAACAGGATGATTGTCTATCTTTTCCTGGACTTGTACTCTTCATCTGCTTCCTCTTCTTCTACTCTTCCCTACTCTACCATTTATTCTGCTTCTCTCACAGGCAACTCTTCTAACCAGCTGTGTTTGGTGGCTTCCTCCTAGGAATATTCCAGCTGGGCTTCATGGAGAGAACACATGTAGGTGCGACAGCTGAGCTGTATCTACAAGCCATCCCGGTCCTGGTGGCAGACCCGTGAGTGAAGCTGCCCCTTATCTGGTCCCCACGCACAGAAGCGCCCCCAACTGAGGCTTCACAGAAACCATCCACCATCCCTGTGCCCTGACTGAATTCCTGACCCACAGATTTCATGGACATAACAAAATGGGTATTTTATACCACTAGTATTGGAGTGGTTTGTTATGCTGCAGTAGTAATTGGATAGTAAGTTTCAATATCTGATAAAAGCAGGCCTTAACCATTATTCCTTTTTTTTCCCAGAAATTTTCTGACTATTCTTGTTATCTTTTCATATACATTTTTGAAACATACCATAGTCTCTGAAGTCCCTTTTCTACCACCACTACCATCATATATATATGTATATATGTAATATAATGTATGTAATTTTATTGGGGTGGCTTAAAAATTGTTTTCTCATAATAATAATGTTAGATTTTCTGTTCAAAAACAGGGTACATATTTCTATTTATTAAATATTCTAAGATGTCCCCATAAAATTTTGAAATTTTCAGTGATACAAGTCCTATACATTATTTGTTAAAGGCATTCTTAAGTATATTACCTTTTTACAAATAGACTTTATTTTTAGAGCAGTTTTTAGATTCATAGCATAATTGAGTAGAAGGAACGGAGATTTCCCTTTCTTCCCTGCCCTAACACATGCATAGCCTCTCCCATTGTCAAAGTCCTTTGTCAGAATGTTACATTGGTTACACACAATGAACCTACATTGACACATCCTTATCACCTAGAGTCTACGATTTATATTAGGGTTCACTCTTGGTGTTGTAGATTCTATTGTTGCCGACAATAAATAAATCATACATTCACCTACTTAGAGCCATTCCTTGTTTGTAAATGTAAAATGTCATGTATATAAAAGAGACAATTTAGAAAAGAAGGTGGTAGAAATGATGCAAGAGGGGAAAGTAGAATGTCAATGTGAGAAGACTTCATAGATGCATAATGACATGTATAATGGTGCGGCCACGTATTTTATTTCATTTTTTAAAATTTAATTTTTAATTTATGTGGGTATGTGGTAGGAGTATCTATTTATGGGGTACATGAGATTTTTTGATACATGCATGCAACGTGTAACAATCACATCATGGTAAATGGGGTATCCATCCCCTCAAACGTTTATCTTTTGCGTTACAAACATTCCAATTATACTTTTTTAGTTATTTAAAAATGTACAATTAAATTATTACTAACTGTAGTCACCCTGTTGTGCTGTCAAATACTAGGTCTTATTCATTCTTTCTAACTAGCTTTTTTATACCCATTGGCCATCCTCACTCCTCTACACCCCAGTCCCCACTACCCTTCCCAGCTTCTGGTAATTATCTGTCTACTCTCTATTTCCATGAGTTCAGTTGTTTTAATTTTTGGCTTCCACAAATAAGTGCAAACAAGCAAAGTTTATCTTTCCATGCCTGGCTTATTTCACATAACATAATGACTTCCAGTTCCATCCATGTTGTTGCAAATGACAGAATCTCATTCTTCTTCATGGCTGAATAGTATTCCATTGTGTATATCTGTGACATTTCTTTATCCATTTATCTGTTGATGGGCACTTAGGTTACTTCGAAATCTTGGCTATTGTGAATAGTGCTGCAATAAACATGGGAGTGCAAATATCTCTTTGGTATCCTGCTTTCCTTTCTTTTGAATATGCAAGCAGTGGGATTGCTGATTGCTGGATCATATGGTAGCTCTATTTAAATTTAGTTTCTTGAAGAACCTCCAAACTGTTCTCCATAGAGGTTGTACTAATTTACAGTCCCACCAAGAGTGTATGAAGGTTCCCTTTTCTCCACATCTTCACCAGCATTGATTGCCTGTCTTTTCGATACAAAGATAAAATATTTTATTTTTCCTTATTATTGTAAATTGGATATTTCTTTTTGTTATATTTGTAATTAGTTTTATTTATATCTTATAAAACTATTGCTTTTTTATAGTAATGTGGTAGCATCCACGTTGCCGAATTTTGTTATTGTTTTTAATAGATTCTCTTGGTGTTTTCAGGAGTAAAATTATACCATCTGAAGATAATGATAGTTTTACTTATTCTTTTACAATTTTTATGACTCATATCCCCTATTACCTTGTCTAGTGTTTTTATTTTATTCATTACTTTAACATGAAATCATTAGTATTTCTTTTTTTTTTTTTTTCTTCTTGAGATGGAGTTTTGCTCTGTCTCTCAGGCTGGAGTGTGATGGCACAATTTCCACTCACTACAACCTCCACCTCTCAGGTTCAAGTGATTCTCCTGCCTCAGCCTCCTGAGTAGCTGGGATTACAGATGCATGCCATCACGTCCAGCTAATTTTTGTATTTTTAGTAGAGGCAGGGCTTCACCATGTTGGCCAGGCTGGTCTTGAACTCCTGACCTCAGGTGATCTGCCTGCTTTGGCCTGCCAAAATGCTGGGATTATAGGCATGAGCCACCACGCCCAGCCTAGTGTTTCATTTTAAAACATGATACTGACTTGATTTGAAGTAGCTATAGTATGTGTGTGTGTTTATTGATCTCTCAATCATCTAAAGTAATGTTAAGAAAGTATTCCTTTTTATATACAATTTTAAAAATCAGGAACATTTGTTGAATCTCCAATGCCTCTGGCAACCTATAGAAACGATCATATAAATTTTCTCTTTATATTTATTAATATGGTGAATTATGTTAAAAGTTTTCTGTGTTTATTCATTTATTCTTCAACTTAATACATATTTACTCAAAGTGCAAAACATTGTTTCTATTCTAGGTATATACCCTTAAGGATGCTGGGGTATTTAGGAAATCTAGGTATTGAATACATAGTAGTATAAATCTCACTAGGTTGTGGGAAATGATTATTTAATATGTTGCTGGATTTTATTTGCCAATAATTCTTTGAGGATTTTCAGGTTAATTTCCCAAGTGAGACTAGTCTAGGGTTTTCTATTTTGTGCTATCTTTATTGTGTTTTGGTATCAATGTCATTCTGGCTTTGGAATAATAATATGAAAACATCACTCTAATTTCTTCCAAGGAGTCCTTCCTGAGAATCTATCTGAAAGATTTAATTGCATGTGTACTCAAAGATATACATTTAAATATGTTCTATGGAAACAATCTGTTTTTCAGTACAGGAGTATGGTGAGTGACTATAGCTATAACAATGAATGATATAGCTCTATAGTACATGCTAATATATGTGCTGATATGGAACAATCTTTAAGATGTATTGTTACATGGAAAAAAACCAGACCACAAAACACATGTTTTTGCTAAAAAGAAAAGGTATTGAATGAGTAAGTGGGTAGATTAATAATGGTATATATATGTGTGTATATATGTATGCATAAATACATTTATGTTTTCATCTTTCTGGCCTCTAGGGAAATCACTGGGAGACTGATTTCCAAATCCTTTCAGAGTTAATGAAAACCATAATTATGTGTCTCATGGGACTTGTGGTTATGAAATTCTATGTTTGCATCCTGGAAATTAAATGTGTGACAGTGACAATGTCACGTAAGTTTCTCTTGCTGCACATTCAGGAAGGCTGTATTTTCCAGTATCCCTTGCAGTTAGGTTGGTGCTATAGAATGCGGGCAGACATGATGTAAGCCACTTCTTAGACTTGACTTTTTAAAAACGTCATTTATTCCAGCTCTCTCTTGCCGTTTATGTCAACTCCATGTGCTGCTAAAAAATGCCTAATGAGGGCCCTTGGATCACTCTTTGTAGGAAAGCTGAGCAACCCATATTGATGTGAGCAATACATAAACTTTCAGTGTGTTATAAAAGTGAGATTGTGAGGTTATTCGTTGCTATAGCATAGCCTACCTCATCCAGACCAGTATGTACTGAGAAGGGCTTCTTTACTGTTGAGGGCTTCCTGGGCCGTTTGTGTGACAAGAGAGAGGCTTTGATTAAGAAGTCAGTGCACTGAAGAAAGCAGTAACAGAAATCCAGCAGAAAAGAGATTTGGATAAAATTATTTTGTTTTTGAAATTCTGACAAGTTGGGCCTAGGTTTCTGGCTTCTTAGGGGAGAAATTTTACCTGAAACATATCTGAATTTCCAGAGTTGCTAGGAGATTATTTTAAGTGTGAAGCCATTAGCCTCCCCTCTCCGGCTCTTTATGCCATCTAAGACAGATTGGAGGTGTTTTCGAGATAGTATATGTCTCTCTGAGGAGTTAACTTGGAAGAAAGAAGGCATTTATGATTTGTTGTTTGAGACATGGACAAGCTATTAATATTTCCCTTTATCATGTCTATTCCTGGTTACAAATGTAAGTGAATGACTTAGAGTAAAAATAAGATAAAAATATTTTTTTTTTTTTTTTTTTGTGACGGAGTCTCGCTTGTCGCCCAGGCTGGAGTGCAGTGGCGCAGTCTCGGCTCACTGCAAGCTCCGCCTCCCGGATTCACGCCATTCTCCCACCTCAGCCTCCAAGTAGCTGGGATTACAGGCGCCCGCCACCGCGCCCGCCACCACACCCGGCTAATTTTTTTGTATTTTTAGTAGAGACGGGGTTTCACCGTGTTAGCCAGGATGGTTTCGATCTCCTGACCTCGTGATCCGCCTGCCTCGGCCTCCCAAAGTGCTGGGATTACAGGCTTGCGCCACCGCGCCCGGCGATAAAAATATTTTTAAATGTCCATGCAATTATAAAAACAATTTGTTATTTTAAAAAATAAGAGAAAAAATAGTGAACAAAGCTGTAAATCTGTATACAAAATGTCCAAAAGCTATAACTAAATCAATAGACTGAACTTCTTATGTCAGAAGGTAGTGGAGAGGTAAGGAAAATAGCATAATAATGAGGAGGAGGTAAAGAGGGAGAGGAATAGAAGAAAGCTGAGGCACCTTCTTCAATAATCAGAGTTCATATATTCTAGTCACAGGCTCAAGCCATTGGAGCAGAGGCACACACTTTTAATAATAATAATGGTAACTATAGTAATGTGCATATATGGAGTTTGCTGGGTTCTCTGTCTTTTCTCCTTCCAAAGGGCAATGTCTTTTAATCTATGGTAAGCAGAATGCTTAGTTTTCCTTCTTTCCTTGTGCCCTCTCTGGAGTGCCTCTCTAGCACATGGACTTATCCAACTTACTGTGGGCTTCCCTTTGGTGCCACCAATCACTAATTTGCACTTCATGTGATATATTTGTGCCTTATCTCTATGAGAAATGTGGGTAACATGGAGGAGTATATTTACTCATTCAGTATCCCCAAGACTAGCACATTCATACACAATAATACGTTATCTATTGCTCTACTGAGGAATTAGTGCAATTTGAAAAGGGAATTACAGTCTAGGAGAAAAACTGTTAAGTTCCTAGATAATACGAGTTTATTCCTGGAGTCTTAAAAGGCATTTAAACAACTTAGACTGTTCAAAAGGAGTGGGGTGTGGGCAGTTTCCTATTTTTAATCTGGATCCCCTCCCTTTGGTTTTATGGGCTCAAGGGAAAAGAGCTACTTCAAATTTATTTGAAACCCCACTACTCCTCTTAAGATCATTATTCCTTTCTAACAGGAAAGCTAAGCCCAGCACCCCATGTGGCACTCATGTTTGTGCCACATAATCTTGAATAAGATTCTTGAATATGAATCTGAATCTTCAATGTGTTACTTTTGCTTCCAAATTTTCCACGAGTGACAGATACTGGGTTCTAACTTCTTATAGGGAAAAGTGACCTTGGATGCTCCCATGTTTATTTAGAGACAGCGTCTCCCTATGTTGCTCAAGCTAGACTTGAACCACATCTGCTCAAACTACTCCTAGGCTCAAGTAATTCTCCCACCTCAGACTTCCGAGTAACTAGGACTACAAGTGCACTTCACCACAGCTGGCTTCCTCCAGTTTTGAGTATACTTTTCAATATTTTCACCAGGGAAGACTTTGAGGATCTTCTGGACTCTTTAATTAGATAATTCATCAGAAAAAGTGTATCTTCCAATTTTAGAAAACTAAAATTCCCAGGCTCAGTTTAGAAAAACTCATATTGAGAAAGGAATTCTATACCTGATTAGCAAGGACCTTGCTTTGTCCTTGGAGCAGATAGGCTTTATTTTGATTGGAGGTGCTTGAAGTTTCTTTCCTCCCTCAGCTTAAAAAGTCAACAAGAATCTTGAAAAAGCTACATTGAAGTTTAATGTCAGTTGCTTATGCAATAATAACAACCATAACAAATCCCCCTACCAGAACAAAGAAATATTCAGGGTCCAAAAAATATATTTGATGACTGTTAGGGGGACAACAATTCACTGTTTCTTATCAGTGGACAATTATCTAACTCTACCTCAGGCTTTCATAAGTAGCTCATGATTTTCCAAAGAAATGTTTTAATTAAGAAATTATAGTAAAACAAAATAAATCAGAACAAGAAGAATAAAGAGTTATTAAGCTCCGTGCTTTGTATTCTCTTAATTACAATTCAATAAACCTCTTTCCAAGGTAAGAATGAACTAGAAGAAAATATACTGATCATCTGGTCTACCTATGTAATTTTATATATGAGGAAACTGAAACTGAGAAGAGCAAAAGACTTACTCAAGGTTCTACAGACACTGGTAGGGTCAAACCTGAAATGTAGATATCCTGATGTGAATCTAGCCTTTCTTACTTTTTTGTTTTCTTCTTGCCTTCCATCTGTTTTTTTTTGTTTTTCAGTCCTCCCTGTAATAACATATTGCTCCTCAGGTGTCTTCCAGACTTAAAGAAGTAAAACCTCTTAGATTAAGAGTTATTTTCTCTTTCTTAGCACAACTGTATGTTCACAGGCCTTTGTGTTTCTTAGAACAACTTTAAAAGTAAAAGTGCAGTAACTTTTAAGAGATTATCCCGAAGGGGAGCTGATGTCAATGCAGGGTTAAGAAAGAGTAAAGTTGAGAGAAAGTTTAGCATGAACACAGCCACCAATTAGACTATTTTTCCCTGATTCTGGAAACATAACCCACAAAGTGTATTTTATAATGGCACTACCCTAGAGGGTAATGAGGTGTGACAATGGGGTGGTGCTAGTGTGAGCATGACAGTCTGTACAGTAAATTGGTCTTTTTTTCCCTTAGGGAATCTCCCTTTGTATAGAACCTGTGTCTTATTTATGTTTGAATTCTCAGTACTTACTGAGTTCCCTAAAGAACTGAGTATCTTTGGATTGTAGAGGGCAATAAACCTGAGAAATTATTTTGGAGCCAGAGTGATGAGGATCCTCACTACTAAGGCAAGGAATTTAGCTCTTTCTCAATTACCCTCTGCATTTAAGTTTATTTGCATTTGGCTAGTCAATGACATGATTTTAGCTGTTGTAAATATGCTTTAGACATATTTTAAGTAGGTTAACTGTCAAAAAAAAGTGTAAAAGATGTACATTTTGAAGGAGACATCCTGGAGGGCATTCCTTCAGGTTCCCATCCTGTGGCTCCTGTACCTCCTGTCCTCCCATTGTCTGTAATTTTACTGGCCATTGACAGTCCCAGGAGTGCCAGTCAGTATTCATGTTCTACAAACCTTCTCAGTGCCTAAACTTCAGGATCCCTTGCAGAAGGTTGAATGATGACTTCTAGGCTCTTTTTCTTGCTGTCATGTCTTGCTTCAGATTGTAACATGGAAGAAGAGTCACCACACAGGCCAGTGAATTTGTGAGCCTGGTAGTGATTATCACCCACCTCGCAAAGGATATGGGAGGGAAAATGGACATAAATCAGAAAATACATAACCTGACTGCTAAATTTCTTTCTAGACCCCAGCTTCTGAAATAGTAAACTTGATTAGATTTGATTTGTTCTGAAATATTGTGTTGTCTTTTTAAAACTAATGAAAAAGCTAGCTAATTAATGCATTCAAAACTTATAATTAGTGTCTGTATGCCATAAAGGGGCTGCTAAGCATCATTGAACTTGATAATTATAACAAATATTAATTAACTAGCTCCATGTGGTCTCTTTTATAAGGGTGCTAATCCTAATTATGAGATCCCTGCCCTCATGATCTAATCACCCCCAAAGGACCCACCTCCTCATACCATCATCTTGGGAATTAGGATTTCAATATCTAAATTTTAGGAGTGGGGAAACAAACATTCACTCCATAGTAATAACATTCACGATGTTTGGCATCTCCTAAAAGATAATTAACATTCAAAGAAGCAGAAAAATGTGACCTATAATAAATAGAAAAATCAGTCAATATAAACAGATCAAGAAATGACAGAGGTGATGGAATCATTAGAAAAAGCTTTAGAAATATTATATATATGTGTGCGTGTGTGTGTATGTTTAGAAACTACATATATATAATTAAAATTTTTTAGGAATAAATAGATATAATAAGGAAAGGAATGAGTAAAGTAGAAAAGAAACACATGGTACTCACAGAGCTAAAACTACAATTAACCAATTGGAAAATTCATTAGATGAGTTAAACAACAGATCAGACACTGAAGAAAAAATGATAAGTGATCTTAAAGACATAGCAACAGAAACTATCCAAGATAAAGACTTTAAAAAAAGAAAGACTGAAATAATATGAAAAAAGTCTCAATTACTTGTGAACAGCCTTTATAAGTATGCACATTTTTGGTCACATAGGCTCCACACTCAGGAGGGGCCCTCACTTGGTTTAGCACCATGTCATTGCCTCCTAACATTCTCAACAATTTTTGAATAAGGAGCCTCTCATTTTTATTTTGCACTGGCCCTGCAAACCATGTAGGTGGTCCTGACTAGAGGATAATATTAAACAGTCTGACATGCATGTACTTGGGGTCCTAGAACTGTCTGGGGACAATGGGAGAGAAAAAAAGTTTGAAGAAATAATGGTAGGAATACTTCCAAATTCCATGATATAAATCTGCTGGCTCAAGAAGCTAATGAAACTACATTTTTGAAAAAGGAAGAAGACAATACTAAAGATAATCATAATCAATAGCTGAAAATCAGTAATAAAGAGAAAAACTTAAATGCATCCAGAGAAAAGTTAATGTGGGGGAACAAATAAGAATTACCACAGATTTCTCTTCAGAAATCAAGCCAAAGACAATGGAGCAATATCTTCAGTGCTGAAAGAAAAAAATGTAAAACCTTTAACCTAACATTTTATATCAGGCAAACATCCTTCAAAATTAAAGACTTATTCAGACAAAAAATTCCTTAGGGATTTCATCACCAGCAGGCCTAAACTACAGGGAATATTAAAAGAACATTTTCAGGCTAAAGAAAAATGATACCAGATGGAAATCTGGATATATAAAAAGCAATGAAGAACATTGCAAATAGTAAGTAAAAAACTCAAGATTCTTTAAAGACAACATAATACAAGCTTTCAGCAATACGAAATTCATAATAATCAGAAGGCAATTGATAATCAGTGCTAGTCAACACATAAGGGAGTAGGAAAATGTGACCTATTGCCAGAAGAAAAAATCATCAATAGAAACTTATGAGAATGTGAGACCATGGATTATTTTTAGTTAGTATACTTCATTTTTTTAGAACTGTTTGAGGTTCACAGTAAAATTGAATGAAAAGTACCGAGAGTTCTCGTATACCTCCTGTCTTGACTCCTACAAGCTCCGCCCTGACCATTGACATGCTCCATCCCAGTGGTACATTTGTTACAATTGATGAACCTACACTGATACATCATGATCACCCGAAGCTGATAGTCTACATTAGGGTTCACTGTTGTTACACATTTGGTAGGCTTTGACAAATACATAATGACATGGCTCCACCATTCATTATGACACCATTGTATCATACAGAATAATTTCACTGCCCCCAAAATCTTCTGTGCTCTGCCCATTAATCTCTCCCACTCTCATTAACCCCTGAAAAATCACTTATCTGTTTCCAATCTCCATAGTTTTGTCTTTCCCAGAATGTCATGTGGTTGAAATTATACGGCATATAGCCTTTTCGGATTGGCTTCCTTTCACTTAGTAATATGCATTTAATTTTCTTCCATGTCTTTTCATGGTTTGAAACCTCTCTCTCTCTCTTTTTTTTTCAGTACTGAATAACATCCCATTGTTTAAATGTCCCACAGTTCATTTATCTTTTCACCTACTGAAGGACATCTTGATTGCTTCTAGATTTTGGCAGTAATGAATAAAGCTTCCACAAACATCTTTGAGCAGGTTTTTGTGTGGAGATGTTTTCAGTTCATTTGGGTAAATAGCATAGCAAGGAGTGCAATTCCTGGATCTATGGCAAGAATATCTTTAGCTTTGCAAGAAACCGCCAAACTGACTTCCGAAGTGGGAATACTATTTTGCATTTCCACCAACAATGAGTGAAAGTTCCTGTTTCTCTCGCCAAATTCCTTGCCAGTATTTTGTATTGTCAGTGTTTTAGGTTTTGATCATTCTCATAGATGTGTAGTGGTATCTCATTGTTTTAATTTTCAGTTCCCTAATGATGTATGATATTGAACATCTTTTCATATGCTTACCTGCCATCTGAATATCTTCTTTGGTGAGATGTCTTTTTAGGTCTTTTGTGCATTTTTAAAATCAGGCTGTTTATTTCCTTATTTTTGAGTCGTAAGAGGTCTTTGTATATTTTATGTAATGGTCCTTTATGAGATGTGTCTTTTGCAAACATTTCTCTCAGTCTATGTCTTCTCATTTTCTTAGTATTATAGTTCATAAGGCAGAAATCTTACATTTAAATGATGTCAGCTTATCAATTATTTCTTTCATGGATGTACCTTTTATGTTGTATTTAAAGAATCATTGCCAAACTCAAGGTCATCTACATTTTGTTATCTTCTAGGAGTTTTGTAGCTTTGTGTTTTACATTCAGGTCTGTGATCCATTTTGAGTTAGTTTTTGTGAAAGGTATAAGGTCTGCTCTAGATTTTCTTTTTCTTTCTTGCATGTGATGTCCAGTTGTTCTGGCACCATTTGTTGAAAATTCTATCTTTGCTCCATTGTTTTGCCTTTCCTTCTTTGTTAAAGATCAGTTGGTGGCCAGGCGCCATGGCGCACGTCTGTAATCCCAGCACTTTGGGAGGCCGAGGCGGGTGGATCTCTTGAGGTCGGGAGTTCGAGACCAGCCTGACTAACATGGAGAAATCCCATCTCTAGTAAAAATACAAAAATTAGCTGGGCGTGGTGGCACATGCCTGGAATCCCAGCTACTTGGGAGGCTGAGGCAGGAGAATTGCTTGAACCTGGGAGGCAGAGGTTGCGGTGAGCTGAGATTGCGCCATTGCACTCCAGCCTGGGCAGCAAGAATGAAACTCTGTCTCAATAAATAAATAAATAAATAAAACGAAGATCAGTTGGTGTATTTATATGGGTTTATTTCTGGGCTCTCTATTCTGTTTCATTGATCTATTTGCTTATTCTTTCACCAATAACATGCTTTCTTGATTCCTGTAGCTTTATAGTAAGTCTTGAAGTTGGGTAGTATCAGTCTTCCACTTTTGTTCTTCTTTGATATTGATTTGGCCATTCTGGGTCTTTGCCTCTCCATATAAACTTTAGAATCATTTTGTCAACATTCATGAGGCTATGGAATTTTTGCTATATTTCTAAGTAACGGAGCACCCTAAAATGGGTAGAAGAGAAGGTGATGTGTACACAGTGGGTTTTAGAAGGTAATGTGGAAATGAATAGGAGGGCAGACAGTATAAAGAGTGGAAAGATGATTCCTATTTCACATCTTTCTTCTCTCTCTTGTCACTTCCCCACTCTTCTCCTGCCCCTCCCTCCCTTCCCCCACCGAGTAGCCCATGTCTCACCTGTGCTCATTTTAAAATTAGAGCTTTTAGGTCTTGAGGAATGGTAGAAGATGAGTGGTGTGAAATACTATCTCAGGCTGGAGTTTCCTGGAAGCAAATGCTGGGCCAAGGACTCAGGTGTAAGTAATGTATTAATTCTCCCAGTAGAAACCAGTGAAAGGGTAAAAGAAACAGGATAGGAAGGAATGTGACAAAGCCAAGCAAAGGTCCAATTCCATGTGATGTCTCAGACTCAGCCTCATTCTGAGGAGGCTCTGGAGAGGAAACGACATTTCAGAGTTTGTTCCCTTCCTCTCCCCATCCCACAAGAGCTGGGCTTTTGAATTTCACACCAGTCCATCACTGGCTAAGGGCCAGCATGGTGGGGGATGCAAATTCCCAAATCCTTCTCTTCTCCATGTGAGCAAGGAGGCTTTAGTGCCTATGGGCAATTCTTTGAGGACCCTGGGTGGTAGCTCTTAGTAGCAGAGCATGCAGAGGCTGGGGATGGATACATAGTGCCGATAAGAGAGATCTGAGGGGGTTTGGGCAGAGCATCAACTGTATCCATCACAACCAAGGTTCAATTTACACAGGGAACCAGGGAGCCTCATGGGAGGGAATTCCATGGAATTCTCATGGGAGCCTAGGGGAGAGAAAATGTAAGTATTAAAGTTTAGGCCTAAGAAATTGTGCTTCTGTTAAAAGGAGAAGGTTACTGAGCACAGCACTACATTTTTGTATCAGACTTCAGTCTGCTTCCTTGAACTTATGGGTCTTTGAGTGAAAGACTCTCTCATGGGAGTCAATGAGTCCATAAAAGGTCTATTTCACTATGAATTCGGTAGAACCCAAAGATGGCAAAACATCAAAAGTATTGCTGTTTCTATGGCTCTTGGATTGAGGCATATTAACCTAATATGATCTCAATCAGTGCTACTTTAGGAAACTTATGGAGTTCACTCAATAGACACTTCTAGTGTCTAAAAAAAAGATAAAAAACTTACATTTGTATTCTTCTTAGGGGATGACCTTATAATGGCAGGTGGTGGATGTGGTAAAAAGAGTCTTTTAAAGAGTACTTTGAAACAATGGTTGGAATTATTTGGGGAGCTTTTAAAAATCCCATGCCCAGGTCCCACTCCATATCAATGAAATCAGATTCTCTGGGACTGGGACCCAGAAAACAGTATATTTAAAAAAACTTCCCAGGCCACTTCAATATGCAACAAAGTTTACAAAGCACAGCTTAAAAATAATACCCTGAGTGGTTACTTTGTGTATCACATTTACCTACACTTAAACAGAAAGAAAGTAGTATTATTATGTAAATGTGTTTTTTTATGCCTTGAAGTAAGATTTACTCTGATTGTATCACACACATGTTAAAAAAGTGTGTATCTCTAATGACTTAGTGGATAAGATGCTCTGATGGTTAATTTTGTGTGTCAACTAGACCATGGGGTATTCAGATATTTGGTCAAACATTATTCTGGGTATTTATGTGAGGGTGTTCTAAATATTGGGGATAAGGTAAATATTTCAATAGGCAGACATTAACGTTGGATTAGATTAACATTTTAATCGGCAGAACAAAGGAGATTGCCTTCCATAATGTGAGTAGGCTTCATCCAATCAGTTGAAGGCCTGAATAGAACAAAAACACTGATCTTCCGCTAAGTAAGAGATAATTCTCCAGCTGACTACCTTCTGATTTCATCTGCAATATTGATTCTTCCTGCTGGGTGGTCTTTGAACTAAAACTTTGGCTTTCCCTGGGTCAATTGGCCCACCCCACAGATTTGGGTTTACCATCCTCCATAATTACCTGTTCCAATTCCTGGTAATAAATCTTTCTCTCTCCCTCTCTCCATATGTGTGTGTGTGTGTGTGTATATTTGTGTGTGTATGCATATATGTGTATATGTATATATATGTGTGTATATGTACACACATAGGCATGCATACACATACACATATATACATTAATTGTTTCTCCAGAGAATCCTTGATGAATACAAATGGTAACTCTGGAAAACTGTTACTTGTTTCAGAAAAGCGGCTCCAGTGATTAATAAGATTTTGTTGTTAAGAGGCACGTGAAGAGTTTGAATAAAATTATTTCATAAAATTTGAGGGTGGAAAAAAGTGATATTTTAAATGTAATGCATTCATTTACAGGGTGTGTTATTTAAAATAAGTATGCAACTAAATCAAATGCATACATATTTAACTTTTAAAATTTACATTTTTATTAGTATATATTTTCAAGTCAGGCTCTTATTGTCATTTTTATTGTATATGTCTTCTCATATGGATATCGAAGGATTACTTTATATTCTGGGTTGTTTTCTGTTCAGGCATATATGGTAACTAGTCCTGTTGGGCCTCGGTTTTCTTATCTATAATAGAGAATAAAATAGTGTCTATCCTTTAAGGCTATTGTGGGAATGAAATTAGGTAAGTGAAGTGTTTAGCATTACTGTTAATAATAACTCAGTAATTATGTAGTTGTATATATATAAAGTATGTTATCAGCATAAAGTTGAAGAAAGAATTGGCAGAGTCAAATTAATTTTTTTGCAAAGTTTAAAAAATTGTTAGAATTTATATTGAAGCCAGATGTTATTATTTTGACGTCATTTGACCAGATGATGTCTTCAGACAAACATAAGGACACATTCGACATCATGTATTTCTTTTTTTTTTTTTTTTTTGGCAGAAGGAGAATGCAGTTGTTCTTACCATTCTTCCCTTTAGATAGAAAAATCATCTTGAGTAATGAGCTTATTGCCCATTCTGTGAATGAAAAACTACTAATTCTTAGTGTAAGCCTGAGAGAGAGAGAGTACACACTGCATCAACTTTTTTGGAACATATTAAATATTGTATAATTCTTAATTGATTTCAGGAACAAGAAAGCCCTCTCTATAAGCAGGATAAGCCTCTTTCAGAAGGCCCTAATAATAACTTCTCAGAGACAAACCTTATTTCTACATTTAATTTTTGTCTAAAAATTATAACAGTATATTCTTAATATCAATAATTTATTCTGAGCCCAACTTTTCTCTTAGAACTTCCATCAGGAGAGAGGACAAGATAGACAACTAGACACAGCCAGGAAGTACTACTTCCACTGATAAAGACCAGAATTTCCAGTAAACCAATATAATTTGAACAGATATTCAGAGAGAAAATGCCAAGAGTAGGGGGAGATGTAGCAGACACCGAGACTTAAGAGGGAAGAAGCTGGGAACCCTGTACAGGGTACCCCAAAGCCAGGAATAGTTCCCAGTCCCAAACAGTTCCTGGGTAAGGAGGGAGTAAAGGGACTATGGGACTGCCCACTCTTGCTGCAGATGTTTGAGGTTTTAGCTCCAGGGGACCCAATATCTCCCATGGATGTTTCAGCTGGCATCTGCCTGGAGAGAAGACACAGAAATACAGAAGATCCTTAGAGAATATTATGAACTCTACGCACACACATTAGAAAATCTATAAACGGATAAATCCCTGGAAACATGCAATCTCCCAAGATTGAATTAGGAAGGGATTGAAATCCTGAAAAAGACTGATATTGAGCTCCGAAATCGAGTAAGTAATAAAAAAATACCAACAACAACAAAAAATAACCCTGGATCAGATGGCTTTATAGCCAAATTCTACCAGGCTTACAAAGAAGAACTGGTACCAATCCTACCAAAACTATTTCCAAAAGTCAAAGAGGAGGGACTTCTCCCTAACTCATTCTATGAAGACAACATCAGCTTGATACCCAAATCTGGCAGAGACAAAATAGAAAAAGAAATCTTCAGGCTGATATCCCTGATGAACATAGATGCAAAAATCCTCAACAAAATACTAGTAAACTGAATTCTGCAGCACATAAAAAATTAATATACCTCGATAAAATAGACATTATTCCTGGGATGTAAGGCTGGTTCAACATACACAAATCAATAAATGTGACTCACCACTTAAACAGAATTAAAAGCAAAAACCATATGATGATCTCAGTAGATGTGGAAAAAGCTTTTAATAAAATCCAACATCCCTTTATGATAAAAACTCTCAACAGACTGCAGGCATTGAGCAGATATACATTGAAAGAACATACCTCAAAATAATAAGAGCCATCTATGACAAACCCACAGCCAACATTATACTGAATGGGCAAAATCTAGAACCATTACCTTTGAGAACTGGAAGAAAACAAAGATCGCCACTCTCACTCCACCTATTCAACATAGTGCTGGGAGTCTTATTCAGAACAATCAGTCAGGAGAAAGAAATGAAAGGCGTCCAAATAGGAAAAGAAGTCAAACTATTTCTCTTTGCTGGTGGTATTATTCTGTACCTAGAAAACCCTAAAGACTCCACCAAAAGACTCCTCTAGAGCTGATAAATAACATCAGTAAAGTTACAGTACACAAAATTAATGTACAAAAATCGGTAGTATTTCCATATACCAATAACATCCACTCTGAGGTCAAATCAAGAACACAATTTCATTTATAATAGCCACATAGAAAATGAAATATCTAGGAATACAGCTGACCAAGCAGATTAAAAATCTCTTCAAGGAGATCTACACAACACTCCTAAAAGGAATCAGAGACTACACAAACAAATGGAGAAACATTCCATGCTCATGGATAGAAAGAATCAATATTGTTAAAATGGCCACAGTGCCCAAAGCAATGTACAGATTCGATGATTATATTAGTCTGTTTTCACACTGCTATAAAGATACCACCTGAGACTGGGTAATTTATAAATAAACTAGGTTTAATTGACTCAAAGTTCTGCATGGCTGGGAAGCCCTCAGGGAACTTGCAATTATGGAGGAAGGTGAAGGAAAAGCAATCACCTTCTTCACAGATGACAGGAGAGAGACAGAGTGAGAAGGAAGAAGTGCCAGACACTTATCAAACAACCAGATCTCGTGAAAACTCCCTCACTATCACAAGAAGAGCATGGGGAAAACTGCCCCTGTATTAGTCTGTTCTCACACTACTATAAAGAACTGCCTGTGACGGGGTAATTTATAAAGAAAAGAGGTTTAATTTAATTTACTCACAGTTCCACATTGCTGAGGAGGCCTCAGGAAACTTACAATCATGACAGAGGGTACTTCTTCACGGGACAGCAGGCGAGAGGATGGGTGCTGAGTGAAGGGGGAAGTCCCTTATAAAACCATCAGATCTCCGTAAGAACTCACTCACTATCCTGAGAATAGCATGGGGGAAACCACGCCCATGATTTAATTACCTCCACCTGGTCCTGTCTTTGACACATGGGGATTATTATAATTGAAGGTGAGATTTGGGTACGGGCACAGAGCCAAACCATATCATTCTATCCCTAACCCCTCCCAAATCTTATGTTCTCACATTTCAAAACACAATTATGCCTTTCCAACAGTCTCCCAAAGTCTTAACTCATTATAGCATTAACCCAAAAGTCCAAGTCCAAAGTCTCATCTGAGACAAGGCAGGGTGGTTCACATACTAGAGGGCCTTAAATGCCAAGCTGAGAAGTGTAGACTTGATTCAGAAAGCAGGAGAGATTTCTAGAGCCTATTCTGGTTTTAGAGCTTTGTCTTTGCACAGGCTTATCTCATTGCCGGTTCCCATCTCTTCACTTGTTTGCCTGCTTTAGTGAGTATTGAAACAAAGATTTTGTGTTCTTGGTGTAAGGAAAATGGATGTACTATGGTTGAGAACAGGCTGAGGCAGACATCTGGTCCAGCATGACTCAGTGAGTTTGGAGTGCAGGCACACAACTTTGCACATTATGTAACCATGCCACGTGAGGCACATTATGCAACCACACTACGTGAGGTGCATTAAGTAATCATTCACGTGAGCTCGTACTTGGCTCAGAGTCACTATTATCTGTAAAAGGTACAATTACTCTGCTAACACTGTACATATGGCTTGTGCCCAGGTCAGCTCACACCTGGGCTCACGCCCAGGCTCACTTGTACCCAGAGATAGAGTAAAGCCATGTCGAAACTGTTTATGATTCCTTGAGTGTTTTTCCAGCTACCTGCCACCCCACAAACTCCCCTTGGACTTCAGTTAGAACCTAATGATTGGCATCGCAAACAGGATCCCAAGGTGGGTGAGCCTTCAGTCCCTGCTGATTCTGGGTTGGTCATGTGGCTGCAACATGGGTTGTGGTACCTGGTGGCAGCTCTGCTGCTTGGATGGGCTCCGGTGGAAACCTGGGCGGCTGTAGATGGGTCCCTTGTGAGCATGGAGAAGGCTCCGAAGCAGTTGAAATCTCAGAGCACCGAGAAGGAATAAGCCTTTGCTGGCAGAGTTGGATAGGCATTTTTGACTGCACTACGAGAACTACACACCCAGTCCCTGAGGGATGCAGCAGAAGTAAGGGCCCTCCAGGCACAGGTGGGATGCATGGAGGCCTGGCTACACAGCTCAGAAAAAGAGAAGCTGCCACGAATGGGGACCTTCAGGCGCAGGTGGGGTGCCTGGAGGTCCTGCTACGGAGCTTGGAAAAGGAATTCGAGGCTGCTGTGAATGCAGGCCTGGGTCTGTCTTCTTGGCCGGAGACCCCCACTTGGTCTGGGTTCACGCTGTGAAGAAGGGGAAGATGCCCCACCTGCAGGGGCTGCCCTCCATGGGAGAAAAGGGGGCCCCAGTGAGTGACACACTCACAGATGTCGATAGATTTTATTTGGGCTGGAGTTGACTGAGAGAAAATTGAAAAGGAGCTCAACGAAGTACTCTTAACTTTGTGGAGACAGTTGTCTGCAGAGCAGCAATTCCTGAAAATGCCAAATGGAGAGAAGGACATTGCTGTGTGACACAGTCTTGCCTGGGCGTTCCAGCTCAAATACTACATGCAGCCAGGTGGAAATGTAGAGCCTTTTCTGTTTGATTACGGAACTGGCCAAGGTGCTTGGCTTGGGGGGACACCAGATTACTGGAGGCCAAATATTGACTGGTTCCTGCACCTGGAGAAGTTTCCGGGCAAGGCTGCATAGACGGTTATGAAAACCAGTTAGTGAAAGTGAAACCTGTATCTTTGCACCTTGGCATTGGCTGCTCGGCTCCCTGCTTATGCATTGTGTATGTCTCTCCCATACCGGAATACATTCTGGGGGTGGATATTTTACATAGCTTGGCAGCTGTGCCATCTATTAGGGATTTGATAGACTGCTTGACAGAACTGGGAGAGTACTACTATGTGGTGGACTTGGATAATGCATTTTCAGAGAGCCAGGAACAGTTTGCCTTCATGGGAGGGTGACAGTAGACTTTTGCAGTGTTGCTACAGGACTATGTGCATAGCCCCGCCGTATGTCGTGGTCTTGTTAATAATATTATTCGAGGTCTTGTTAATGATATTATGCTAACCTCTGATTCTCTTGCAGATTTAGAAGCTGCGATGCTCCTCTTGCCTGAGATTGAGATGGCGCAGCTAAGACTGCCCTCCTGGCAGCCAAGTGGGCTATCGAGCAGGCACAAGCCCTATGGTTAATTAACCAGGGCATCCATTTGAACTTGATGTTCATGTGACCCCAGATAGTTTTGGCTGGGACCTGTAGCAGTGCATGGAGTGCTTGAGAATGCCAATAGGCTTTCAGTCCCAACTATGGAAAGGAGCTGAGTTCCATTATTTATTGATAGAGAAGGAGTTAGTAACTGCATATGCTGCCCTTTAGGCTCATGAGAGCATGGCAGGACAGGCTACAGTCATTGTGCCGATGACTTACTTGACAGTGGGAGGGGTGCATTCACGGAATGATCCCTCAGGCTGGGATGGTGCAGACTTCCACCTTAGTAAAGTAAGGCACCTACTTAGAGCAGCGGACTACACTGGGTATAAGTCCCTTAGTCACAGAGTAGCAAGAGATCTTGGGACCTATAGTGCTAATGCAAGATAAGGCCAAGGGGCCTGAGGCACCTCTAGACCCTGAGCCTTCACCATTTAAGGAAGGGTGTCTCCACATTCCTGATGAAGCATGGAACACAGATGGGTCTAGCCAAAGTGCTACTTCTGACTGGACCACTGTCGCAGTCCACCCTAGTACTGAAAGCATATGGTTTGAAACTGGGTGTGGGCAAAGTAGGCATAGGCTGAACTTAGAGCAGTATACATGGTGATCACCAAGGAGGTGATGCCTACGTTAGTCTGCACCCATAGCTGGGCAGTTTATGAAGGTTTAACCTTGTGGTTAACTACATGCAAGTTACAGAATTGGCTAGTTGATCACCAGCCCATGTGGGAGCAGGCCATGTGGTAAGACCTGTGGGAGGAAGGATGACCTCCTCTGACCAGGTATGAGGATGAATGGTAACCTGTTGTTGTCTCCCCCAATGCCACTAAAGGTAGGGGAACAAAAGTCCTGGCTTAATACATAAAGCAACATTAGGGTAACATCACCACGGGGTGGTTGCCCACATGTATCGGACCTGTGTGTCTGGGGCCTGTGTATCAGGTCTGTGTGCCCAGGGCCTGTGTGTCAGACCTATGTGTCAAGCCTGTGTTGGGCCTGTGTACCCAAAACCGATGTGTCCAAGACCTGTGTGTCCAAGGCCTATGCCTCCCTCAGCCTAGCTGGTGGACTCTAAGGAACATGGATGCACTATGGTCAAGAGTAGGCCAAGGCAGATATCCAGTCCATCATGACTCAGTGAGTTCAGGGTGCAGGCACACAACTCTGCACATTATGTAACCACGCCATGCGGGGTGCATTATGTAACCACTCACATAAGCTTATGCTTGGTTCAGAGCCGCTATTGTCTGTAAAAGGGATAATTACCCTGTTGATGCTGTGCATGTGGTTTACGCCTGGGTTGGCTTGCACCCGGGCTCACACTCATGCTCGTTCACGCCAGACTACAGCTTGCGTCCAGGCTCACTTGTGCCCAGAGATAGAGTAAAGCCATGTCAGAACTGTCTACAATTTCTCAAGTGATTTTCCAGCTACCTGCCACCCCATTGACTCTCCTCAGACCTCAATCAGGACATAACACTTGGTAAACAATACTGTGACTGGATGTATTTTCTATAATATTGAGAACAAACAAAAATAATTAGTCATTTGCTTCAGAAAATAGGTACGCCTGGAGTATAAAACTATAAAACTAGCTAAAATAATTTACTTACCAAGACAAATACGCATCCCCTATATTGGGTTCAAAAGCAGTCCACTATCATTATGTCATAAACTCATTCCATTCTGTCTAGTTTCTCTCTTGCTAAACCTACCTTAAAGCCATCAAGCCCATGTCTCAAAATTCTCCCTCTTCTTCTGCCTTCACTACTAAGGCTTTGGTGAGGCAGTTTTATCTCTTACTGCAGGAAGTCTAGCGGGTTTAACTTTGCTTGATCCACAGGTTTTTCCTGTTGACATTTAGGACACTGACAATTGGTAACCCATGTCCACTTTTGATAATACTCAGCTGATGCATCATTTCCTTTGGTAAACTTGAGGTGTCCCTTTAATTCCTTGCCTGGGTACAGTTAATGCTTCCCTCCTGTGCCCCTATACCTCCTTGTACCTACCCATATTCTATCACAGTTTAATCCTGCTGTTTTATTTTTTGTCTTTCCTCTTAGATTGGGAGTCCCTAAAATTAGTGACCATGACTTTCATCATTATATGTTGTTAGCACTGCCTTGTACAGAAAGAAAGCAGGTGCCCAATTGATATTGAATTGTTGTCTGCTGTATTGAATAAATGAATAAATGAGCCAGGTGCAGGTAGAGAGATGTACAATAAAGAGATCAGACAGATGGTAATTGCCATAGATTATCAATGAAGTGATGATGACCGTTAAGTAGAAATGAATAACTTCTCCCAAGGTGAATCAAATCAGGAGAGTCTGAGAACCATTGGGAAAATTCCAAGAACCAATTGAAGAAAAAAACTAGCCTTATATTTCTATCAGTGGTTTTCAATCCTGGCTGCACATTAAAATCAGCAAGGGTGTTAAAAAAATCCAACACCCTTTCCTGGCACCACCCTCATCCCACTATTCATTCTTTCTTTCTTTTAAAAATATTTATTTTATCGTTAATATTATTTTTGTTTGACAAATCATAATTGTATACATTTCACTCCACCATTCTGATTTCATTTGATCTGTTGTGGAATAGGGTATTGAAATACGTGCTCCTGAAATCTCTAAGGATCAGTCAAGGTTGAAAATCACTGGTTCAAGTGCTACTTCTTCTGGTGCTGTTTCTTTGACATCCCCAGTGATTCGCCAGGAGGTATCATTAGCAAAAGGACACAAGATTCTCCTGCCACAGAAGCTTAGTGGAATTTTCTATTGGAAATATGGTGTGATGGTGGGTCAGGTAGTTTAAAAATGTATTAAATATAATCAAAATTTGGAAAACAAAAAATAACATTTTTTAGTGTAACTCAAGTTACACTAAATGCTGCTAGGAAGACCAAACATTGCAATCCTCAATGGAGGCAAGCTCCTTTGGGGTTTCCTAGAAATGCTTTTTTTTTTTTTATGGGAGGAACTTGAAATTTAAATGTTTGTCAAAAGCTGACATGTGTTTGAGATTGTAAAACACTGCTTTTGCCCCTAGAACTAGAAAATTGTGTATATGCTCCTTCTCTGTGCTCCCTTAGCAGCCTGTATGTACTGACTTTTATCATTGCACTTTTTACAACATATGGTGTGGAAAATTCTTCTTGGTTTTTCTCTTCCCCTGAATAATCCGTAGGCCCTTAAAGAGGAGATGGATTATAACCCTCTCTCTTTATTCTCACATGTAGTAGCTAGGGGCACTCAACAGGGGTTGACTGAAAGAACAAGGTCAAGTAAGGAATAAAACATCTGTCACTGACTTGGCTAGGAAATGAAGCAAATGAGGTCATAGATGTGAGTTCAGGCTGGAGCAGTACCAGATGGTTACTCAAAGATATTGTCCCATGACCCTGCAGCTGCCCCTTTATCCTAACCAGCTGCTAGTGTGTATTGCTGCATCAGGGAAAAATGCTGCCACTATTAGCAGCCCAAAGGATGAATTGGGAAGTGTTGGTTACTAGTACCATTGTATATCAAGGCCAACACTATTTGTTTTTCTCCTCTACCAATTAGAGATGATATTACTTTTCACAGGGTAGTTGTGAGGGTTGAATGAATGAGTGTGTAAGAAAATATCTGAAGTAAAAATAGGAAAGGTTCTCATTACCTGCCCTTGAAAGAGAGCAAGTTCACTGCAATATTGACATTTGGGCAGAAATATTTTAGAAAACATTCAAGAATTGAAAGAGTTGTTGGATTTGATGGACTTTAAGGCTCCATCCCACCCTGAGATTCTATTTTATTTTTTGAAAAATTTTAAAAATAAATTTGTAACTTTATAAATGACACATAGTAATGTACATATTTATGGGGTACAGTGTGATGTTTCAGTGCATGTATACATTGTATAATAACCACATAGGAATAATTAACATAGCCATCATTTTAAACACTTATGATTTATTTGTGGTGACAACATTCAAAATAATCTCTTCTAGCTATCTTGAAATACACGCTACTACATTGTTATTTGCGATTATTTTAAGTCTTGTTTCAAAGATAAAGATGCTAAAGTACAGAAAGATAAAGAGATTTGCTAATTCTCTCATGGTCATCCCTTAGTCATCTTTTTGGGATTCAGCTAATACATCATTTATATTCAAAGATGATTTTTGAGACACCTATTTCCCTATTCCATGTTATCTCTCACAGCAGAGAGCTGTTATTACAAGCTGTAACTCTGTATTTATTAATATGTTTATTTGCTCAATGTCTGTATCACACACTAGACTATGAAGTGCATAAGAATAGAAATACAGAAATCAAGTCACTTTTCCCCAAAGTAGGATCTCAAACATTTGTTAAATGAATAAACATCAAAATAATGAACTAATTAATTTAAACATATTTACTCATATCAACTTTTAAAAAGGATTAGAAGTGGATAAAGGGCAATGTATAATTAATTAATTAATTAATCAACTCATTCATTTATTATTATGAAGATTATTTTTATTGAAACAACCATTAAAAAGTTTTCACATCTGCATCACTTCTTGGCCTTTTGGCTAAGATCAAGTATAAAAATTTCACATGTGGCTAATTGTTTTATTCCACTACATCTATCATTATTTTGGCAAGTTTGATATCAGTGAAAATGGTCAGTTCAACACTCTGGCCTCTGAGGTCCATGACATCCTCAGTTCTCTCATTCTATTCCACTTGAGCTACTCGCAATGGACCTATTTCAGACCAGTGTTTTTCAGGCTCCAGATTGGGACCTATTAGTGGGTCTTAATAATTTAGGAACAACATTTTAAATCAGAATGGAACAGAATTAAACATATCAGATATCAGAGTGCATTTAAGTGTAAGTATTGTTTTGTGAACGTTTGTTTATGTACGTTAAATGTCTATGTAAAATTCCTTTCTGAGAATTGTGGTCTAAAAGTTTGTTAAATATGACTCAATAACTTATTCACCTCTGAAATCTCGACTTTAACCTACTAATTTCTCCACTGCCCCTTCCCCTTGGAGCTCCCTTACTCCAATAGGTCCATCTGAACACTTTGTTACTCCATGAAGAACTCGCTGATCTCAACACTTTTTACTTTCCAGTTGTTCCTCCTTCCTACTTCTCTCCTCTCTTTTTTTTTTTTTTTTTTTTTGAGACGGAGTCTTGCTCTGTCGCCTGGGCTGGAGTGCAGTGGCCGGATCTCAGCTCACTGCAAGCTCCGCCTCCCGGGTTTACGCCATTCTCCTGCCTCAGCCTTCCAAGTAGCTGGGACTACAGGCGCCAGCCACCTCGCCCGGCTAGTTTTTTGTATTTTTTAGTAGAGACGGGGTTTCACCGTGTTAGCCAGGATGGTCTCGATCTCCTGACCTCGTGATCCGCCCGTCTCGGCCTCCCAAAGTGCTGGGATTACAGGCTTGAGCCACCGCGCCCGGCACTTTTCTCCTCTCTAAGGTCTGTCACAATCATTATAATTGACTGTAACTCTTTTTTGCTGTTTGCTTCCATTTCATTTGACTGACAAAACAAATTCTCTGCTCACTGCATACTGTTTCTAATCGACCTGGAAAATGACTGCAGTTACGGAGGCATAACTTTGCCAGTTGATCTCACTTTGAGTCTATGACAACAAGTCTCAAGTGGGGCCTCAGAACTATTCAGCCATCTCCTCGGAGTTCCCTAACAAGTTTGTTTTCCATCTCTGAAGTGCTTTCACACCTTCCTTCTCCATTAACCCCCCAATATCAGTTATGCATTTTCTACTCCTCAGTGGAGAACTCATGAATTTCTTGAGGAAATAAGAACCACCAAAATACGACTAGGTTATCTCTCCACTACCGAATTTTCACTGTAACCTCCTTCCTATCCATATGCTCCTCTTTTTCTCTCACATCACTGAACTTCTTCTACCATTACCTAAAGCCAAACCTTCCACTTGCCACCTGACGCGTCCCCCATACATTTCCCACACTGGCTCTTCATACCTCTTTTTCTCATTCACAAACAGATTGTAACACTCTAGGTGGGCCAACACTGTTTTTTTGTTTGTTTGTTGTTTGTTTTAGTTTCTTGTGCATTGTGTCTTGCTGAGTATGATAGCAAGGGGATTGAGTAAGCTGGAGAAGAATGGGTGGTGCTGTATGGACATCACAATATGTTGCTGTGGGCAGCCGTGGTAACCTACCGTCACTCTGTGCCCATGGAGGCTCCATAAAGGGAAAAACAGATAGGAAAGGAGAGGGAGGATACAAATACACCTTTGCTTCTCAAATGTTCTGAGAGCTGGCCCTTCATCTATATTATAATTAGACAACATGCTTTCCTGCTAAAATTATCAAGCGTTTGTGGGAAAGTGTAACAGTATTCTTCTCCTTGTCCCTACAGGCCCCATTGTCTCTTAAAAATAAGATTTGTACTTCTCTTCCTTCCCACAGTTATTATCCTGATGCAGGAGGCAGAAGGAGTTTAAAGGTCTTTTCTCATTGGGACCTTGAAGTACTCATTTGTACTTAATAGAGAATTTATGGGAAAGAAGATTCTCTGTTTTCAGTCTCTTCTGATGCATGTATTTCCATTTCCTGACCTTTCAAAAGTGACCTTTCAGAAGCAATAATTGTTGGGAATGGGAAGAATTATGGACAAAAACTTGTTACCACATTCTGCCTCAAAATTAACCTTGCAGTCATCCCTCAAAAGACTTTTCTTATGACAGGTTCAGCCACCGAGGGGAATAATGGCTGCCAGAATTCCTTGCAAAGCATTACTTGAAGGATCTCTGTTCTATCTCATCTCCTCTAGTGTGTGTTAATGATATTTTAGGTTCATATTTTTAAATCTTTTAAAGTGCCTTCTCATCTGTGATTGCCTTTCATTCTGAAAATGACTTTATGAGTCATGTAAGAAGGATAACAAATTGAAAGAGGTTAAGTTATTGGAATGACTTGGGATAGTTGTGGGCAGCTTTCTAATTAGAGCAGAACCTGGTGGTAGAACACCAATCTTTAAACTTCTATTTCTGAGTATTCTTTATTACATAGTTACATTAATGTATTATGCAAGGATCATCAATGTGCATCTTCTGTCTTTTTAAAGGACTCCTCAGTTTTATCCTACAGATTTCATTTACCTGGGTGTGAGGAGCCAAGGGATACATGTTTTAAAAAGCTCTCAGATAATTTTGATTTACAGCAAGTTTGGTAACTATTGCTGCAATAGTCAATGGCCCCTTTTCCTGAGGGAAGCGCAATTTACAGATTGTTCTAAATGTTCATACATTCTTCTTGCTGTCTTAACTCTGAACTTTTTTCTGCCCTTCATTGTAAAGTCGCCATGATGTTCTTATTTATAGCTAATATCTAATAGAAGCCACAGAACTTCAACTGCTGACTCAAGCACTATCAGCACACAAAGGTTTACTGTATTAGTGTGTTTTAATAGTTGATTGACATAGAATAGTACTATGGGGAAAAACACAGGAAAACATATAATCACATAATGAGTTATTAAACATGATAAATTATTTTACTGAGACTCAGCAAATTTACTTCATTGACATTATGTTTTATATATTGAATATTTGGAAAATGGAAGCCTTTAACCTGTCTTATTTATATATCTTGGAGTTGGCCAAATGTTTCGTGGAATAGAATCAGAAAAAGGAGACTTTGGGTGCCAGTTCAAATGCCTGTTTCTCTCAGCAACTATCCTTCTTTCTTCTGATACCTTAGCTGCTCTTTCCCTTTGTGTTCAGAATTCTTTCTTCTTGCTTCATTATAGAAATTACCATTTGTCCTGCAAACTGTTCACATTTTTAACACCTCCACAGGACTGCAAACACCTCAAAGGCAGAAATCTGTGTTATTCATTTTTGCATTCTCTGTAGATCCTAGTTCAGTTTATTCAGACATTCATTAAACAAATATTTCATAACCCTTTCAGTAGGCATTGTTATTGACTCACTAACATCTACTCCACTGCAGATGATCAATATAAGTTGGTCATAGCAATTCCATCTTTCCTTGACAGATTGATTCACAAACAGGCCTGTCTTAGCCAATATAAGGTGACATGAGGAAGAGGCTTCCTCAAGGTTTCTGGAAAGAAGTAGAGTGGATATGAACAAGGAATCATGTTGACTTAGTTTTTGTGGGCAAACATCTATGACCCTAAGAAGAACAGCCTTAAGACAAAAGGGTATGTGGTTAGACAGATGCCGTTGACTGGCAGAGTGAGGAAGAGGGTCCAGGAGTATTTCCTAATGAGAGGCTACAATGTATGAAGATCAGGAAGTAATGAAGACATTGCAGGAGGCCAAAGACCTAAAACAGGTTCAGTAGGGCTGCCGTGAAGGGAGGAAAAGTGAGTGGCAGACCTGGTCCAAAACAGTGCAGGAGACGGGATCTTATAAGGCATGTTAAGATGTGTCTGATGTACCTTCAAAAAGAAAACATTTGTTGAATCATCTTGTCTGATTCTCTCACTCTAATTTTGTGAAAAGAACTGAGCACCCAAGAGATTAGGTAACCTACTATGTAGGTCACATGTCAAATTCATAGTAGGGCTGGGACTAGAATATAGAACAAATTTATGATCAGGTGCTCGTTTCCTTATGCTATTTGGTCTCATTCAGTGGTTCTCAGTCTTGCCTGTGTTTTAGAATCATCTGAGAGTTTTAAAAAACTATAGAGTTCGCTCATGATATTTGATTAAATTGGTTTGGGATAAAGACTAGGCATGAGTGTATTTTAAAAGCTTCCTAGGAGATTCTAATGTACAGCTAGGTGGGAAGTCCCGCTGTGATTTGAATGATCATTCCCTCCAAAATTCATGTTGAAATGTAATTGCCACTGTAAGAGTATTAAGAGGGGGCACCTTTAAGAGGTGATTAGGCCGTAAGGGCTCTGTCATGAATAGATTGTCACTGTCACAGAGTGGGTCCCTTATAAAACAACAAGTTCAGCCTCCTTTTGCTTCTCTCTCTTGCCCTCTCTTTGTCCTTCTGCCTTGGGGTGATGAAGCAAGATGTCCCTTGCAAGGTGCCAGCCCCTCAATCTCAAATTTCCCAGCCTCTAGAATCATGAACCAATAAATTTCTGTTCATTATAACTTACCTAGTTTCAGATATTCTGTAGTAGCAGTACAAAATCAACTCAGACAAACTCCATGTCTAAATTATAGGGCGTTTTTTCCTATAATATTGAGTGTAGCTAATACATATTCTTTAAAAAAATTTCTAAAACAGAAAAAAGAATTCTTGCTATGAGTCTTGAGTTTTGCAATTTCCTTTAGGGCACTCTGTCATAATTACTCATGCAAATGGAAGAGCCTTGATCTCTAGGAATTTAGAGGACTAGGAGCAGTTTTTCAGCTGTAGGTGATGATGATGCTCTCCAGGTAATTCTCCTGGATCTCTCTCCCCTGTGTCATT
Organism: Colobus angolensis palliatus; assembly: GCF_000951035.1. Taxonomy (NCBI): domain Eukaryota; kingdom Metazoa; phylum Chordata; class Mammalia; order Primates; family Cercopithecidae; genus Colobus; species Colobus angolensis. Next base: position 5,218,895 of record NW_012114688.1, read on the forward strand.
CCAAGTTGGGAATCACTGCTCGAGTGCACATAAAGAAGAGGAGTTTGTTTCTGAAACGGTGGCTGACTTAATATGTCTCTAAATCTGTCTTATCAATCATTATTACAGGAGGAAAACCACCAGCTGAATGTCAGTGTATGAGACTAAAGAGACAGATATCTATGGGGATGATTTATCTTCACACAAGATCACCAACCACAACTGCAGATTGAATTTCTAACCTCAGTCTGTCATCTTGCCTATGTGTCCCATTATAAGAGGAACCAAACGTTAATGGAATGCCTATTATCTCCATCTCCACCTTCACCCTCACTGTTGTGTACCAAACTAGAATTCAATATTACTATCTTACTCAGCCTGATAATCCAGATAGAGCTGGCACATCACACATCGGGGCCTGTCGTGGGGTGGGGGGACGGGGAGGGATAGCATCAGGAGAAATGCCTAATGTAAATGACGAATTAATGGGTGCAGCACACCAACATGGCACATGTATACATAGTATACATATGGAACAAACCTGCACGTTGTGCACATGTGCCCTAGAACTTAAAGTATATACAAAAAAAGAGTTAGTACATATTTGCCACTTTTGTAATATACAAAAATGGTGCCTAGAAACAAGGCCAGAGTTTGTATATACCTATAAATCTAGGAGTCCCAGCTTCACATATGAAGCCCTAGAAATACGAAAGCGTTGGTCCCAGGTATTTGCTTCCAGTATTATTTGAAAGTAATGTTCCTTTATCTACTTTTCTTCCTCCTTCCCTTTCTCCTTTGCTTCTCTCTTCCTCCCTCCTTTACTTCATTCTTTTTAAATTTTATGTTTACTTTTAAAAATCATGTTTGTATCTCTCAGGTATCATCTTTTTTGTCATGCTCCCTATCTAGTTTCCAGAACTTTAATCTGGAATGCAAAATCTTCCCTTCTCTCTGTCATATAATTACCCTGAGATTTTTCCTGTGCAATAGTCAAAAGTCCTGTTAGCTGTACAAGAATTTCAATTCTTCAATTTCTTTACTTCAGTTGTGATTTCAGATTCCTTTGATTTTCTCTTGGGTTTAAGTGATTCTTGTGCTTCAGCCTGAGTAGTTGGGATTACAGGCATGCACCATCATACTTGGCTACTTTTTGTATTTTTAGTAGAGATGGGGTTTCACCGTGTTGGCCAGGCTGGTTTTGAACTCCTGACCTCAGGTGATCGGCTTCCCAAAGTGCTGTGATTACAGACATGAGCCACCTCATCTGGCCCACTTCACTTTTCTTGAAGGGATGATTACCCTAAGATTCAGGTCCATGGTCTTGAACTGGCATAGGAAGAACCTTTTTCCTGAGATAAAAAGATGCAAGAGGGAGGTTTTGGTTTCCAAAGCAGGTTTAGCAGGTCTCTGAGAGAGTAGATAGAAGAAAAAGAGTTAAATCAAGAAAATTTTATGTGATTTTATGGCCCTTTAGTTTTCCGAGGTAATTAGAAAGACAAGAATCAGTGTATTTTGCAAGAAATACATAGGATAATGGCAGTATGATGTTTTAAACCTGTCTCAAAGGTGTACACGTAAAAATCATTTTTAAAATTTCAAATAAACCCCTCCTTCTAGCACAGCATTACAATATCTTTTCTTTTCTCTAGACACAATACTACTGCTACCGATAGTTTTTGTCAGTGGTTTAGATAGAACATTTTAGGAGAGAGAAGGTAAATCAATTTGACTTTGCAAATTTCACTCTTTGTCTTGGGGTGGGGCCCCCTCATGCTTATGGGATCCTGCAATCGCCCACTCATCAACAGTGGTGGATCCCAGGGAGTTGAAAAACACACAAAAAACTCCAAGCTATAAAAACTGTGGTTTATGTGAAAAAGTTATCATGTCTAAAACACATATACAAATCAAATAGCCACGTGTATACATTCATTTGGAGATCATTCCGAAAGTTTAAACTTGAGGTTTATACACGTGAGACTCAGAGATGGAGCCTCTTATAGCATTCCCCTAATAATAGATTATTTCCTAAAGCATTGAAGGATCAGGATTTTACTCTACACATTGGCACTTGGATCTTTTACCCATGTTCAGATGCATACTAAAATGAGGTATTTTATATGTTACCTAATGAAAAGGTGAAAACCGTTCTAGGATGATAGATGTGAAGGTAGCTACACTTGATCCATAGGCCAATGCAAACTGACTGTATAGGTAAAATAATTGTCATCTTGGGATAGCCCTGATTCCAGAGGTCTGATGTTTAAGTCAGAACCAATAATCTATCAGTCAGATTGAAACCAACTAAATTCTTTGACATAGCTATCAGTAGTGTTTTGTATCTTTTACATTTGTGTTTTCCAAAACATTTCACAGTTTATTAGACAGATTATCATTATTTTTATTAGATTTTTAGATATCAAGGAGAAAAGAAGAAGTTAAAATACTTGAGAAAGGTATAATTTAGGACTGTATCAAAATCTGGCATGCCTCTCTTTTTTATTTTGTTTTGCTTGACCTGAAATAATTTTCAGGACACCAAGGAACAGAGAACAAGTAAAGATTGTTCTACTGTCTTTTTCATGTCCAATAAAACATTAAACAATATTTAGATACCATCTGCACTACTTCTCAGCCCTCTGCAGTAAGCTTTCTCTAGCTAATACCTGAGAAATTTTAGAATATCCCATATGAAGGGGCAGATGGATATGAATTGGCCTGCAATCCATTATCATACTTGACTGAACAATGCTTCAAAGGGGACCTGGGGAGTGTTGTATTTTTTTCTAAAACTTTCTTGGTAGCTGAAATGTGTAGCCATTATCTCTGTGGTGGGCAGTGAGTACTAATTTTCCTTGTCTTTGTTTCTTCCCTCTTTCCTTTAGTTATGGATTCTCCCCAGTCAAGTTTGCAGTGGTGCTAAACACTATTTCTCAAGCTATCCTTTATCTACATATGGCCACATGACCACATGTGGCCAAGAGGATGTGAGTGTGAGTGGAACTTCCACATCATATTCTTAAAGAAGACACTTTCCGTCTACTTCTCTTTCTCCATTTCCGTGGGCTGAAACACAGAGAGGGATGGTGGGGAGCCAGCCATGTCCATGCAGGTGAGGGAAATAACCTACAAGAACCTATAACAATAATAAATGGAATGAACAAAAAGAAAGAATGAACCTGAACCTGAAAATAAAAGAACCTGAGTCATGAATGGCTTTGAAAGCAGAGGTCCCATCTTAGATAAATAGAAAGATTGATAATGATGACAATATTATATCTTGGATCATCTACCAATCTCTGTATTATTCTAAGAAAGAAACATTCCTACTTTTTTGTGTTACTATATTTTTGGATCTCTGTTGCTGCAGTTTAGCAGTCACAAAACTAACACAAATATAATTGCAATTTCTTCACCTCATTTGAGACCCAAGGGAACAGATTTCTTCCCATGCACCCTTCTTACTCTAATAGAAACATTAAAATGGTGAGTGAGGATAATTGTGGACATGAAATCTAATGAAATTTTGTAGTATTGTGTGTTCCCATATCTTCCTTTACTTTTTTTGCAATATGTATATATATACTCCTTTTGGGAAAATATATTCAGAATAAGAGAGTGAATCCACAAACAGACAATGGCTAGGCCATTTATAAAAATAGAGCTCTTACCCACAGCCTGTAGCATCTGCCCAAGAAACCAACCCCCTTCTTCACAATAAACAGTCCTGGAAGCCAGCCTGCAATAAACCAGCCTTGTAGGAAGCCAGATTGCTATCTCCAGCAACAATTCAGGAACCTAAACAATAACTTTTGTAATAATTGACCTAAATTGGCCAGGACTTGATAATTAACTGACAGCTTTTAAAATTTGTGTCCCTACTTTCAATTTAGGACCAACCAGAGAAAGCCAAGTATTCAACCCTGGCCAATCATATAGGATGCCTGCTTCTGCTTAGCCTACCTTCAGCTTCCCCATGCCAGCAGCCTGGGCATACCTAAGGTTTTTGATTTCTTCCACTATAAAGCTTTCCCGCTCCTCTGCTTGCTTGCCTTTGAGTCTTTGCTGAAACAAAAGTGATGGTTGTTGATTCCTTTGTTATAGCAAGCCCTGAATAAATAACCCTTTCTTGTTCTCACTGAGCTGGTCTTTATTACTACAAAAGGCTTGCTTACTGAACCATGCTTTAAAAACAATTTTTATAATTAATCCCATTTCTTTCCCAAGAGAACATTTTGTAGGCCAAACTTACAAAAACTCCCTGAAGTGGAATTCCAAGGGTTTTCTGAGTGTTCTTAAAATGGATTCTGGAACTGTGGGATTCTTCTGAGCCCCAATCTCATTACAGCTTCGGCTTCCAGGTCTTGAATCAGCAATGATGAGGGTGAGTTCTCTGGAATTATAATGGGGACCTTTTGGTTTACTGGTCATGTCCCCAGTGTTGTTGACCAGGTCAACTTTCACTAAAGAATAACTTTAGTTTCATCAAAACGATGTTTCCCGACTCATAGACTATGTGTACATAGCACCATGTCAAATGACAATTTTTCATGGGTATGGTTAATCTGATCAATATAAATAGACAATGGTATAATTCGAAATTGGGATAATTCAAAATAGAGTTTGACAGTCTGATTTTTTGCACTTGGCTCTTTAATTTATCTAACTAGTGACAGATCTCTAGACTTGATACTGTTTGCAAGATTTGATAGTATTAACAGATGACATTTTACTACACTTTGTGTTCCTCTTCCTTTTAAAGAAATTATGATGCTATTGTAAATACCACCACCACCATCATCATCATCACCATCATCATTCGTCACTTACTGACTGATTTGCAGATCCAAGGATAGAAACTAATGTTGCTACTACAATTTAATTACAGCTAGATTGAGGCTGAAAAATACGAGTTTATATAGTAAGGCCTATCTTGCAGATTCCATTAAATTCATTTTTTTCTAGATTTTAGTAGAAAATTATGCACTTAATTGTCCTAAAGTCATTGAGACTAATTTTATAGTAGGATTTATTTTCAGCAAAATAAAGAAAATATTTAAATGAGAGGCCTAGAAACTTTCGTGTAGAAATAATGGCTCAAATTGATTTGCTTAACTAATGAATCAAATAAAACAAAAAGTTATGCAGAAATGGGACTCATATGAGAACTTTGTACTTTCCTCTCAATTGTTCAATTTTGCTGTGAATCTAAAATTGCTCTTAGAAATGTTTGTTAATTTAAAAATATGCAGAAATGGAGGGACTCACAGAATCTTTTTTTTTTTTTGAGACGGAGTCTCGCTCTGTCTCCGGGGCTGGAGTGCAGTGGCCGGATTTCAGCTCATTGCAAGCTCCGCCTCCCGGGTTCACGCCATTCTCCTGCCTCAGCCTCCCGAGTAGCTGGGACTACAGGCGCCCGCCACCTCGCCCGGCTAGTTTTTTGTATTTTTTAGTAGAGACGGGGTTTCACCATGTTAGCCGGGATAGTCTCGATCTCCTGACCTCGTGATCCGCCCGTCTCGGCCTCCCAAAGTGCTGGGATTACAGGCTTGAGCCACCGCGCCCGGCCAGACTCACAGAATCTTTACAAAGGACAGTAGAGTCATGAGTAGATGTAATTGTGGAAGGAAATAACTCATTTGTGTTTCTTGAGGCCAAGGGAAGTGATGATTATAACCTAGGTTGTGATCATGTCTCTAAGATTCATTTTATTGCATCCCAGGAAGTATCACAGGGAATTCTAAAGAAATTATTTACAATGAAGAGACATGACTAAACCGAATTTAAGTAAAATGTGGCAAGTTGGAATCACTGCTGAAGTTTTTTCTTCTCTCCAGATTATTAAGTCCCTGAATGGTCTTCATTGTACTGCCATAAAGTGTCATTTCGGGCTGGCTATATAATCTCCATTCTAGACATGCAACTCCCAGCCACCCATCTCTCTGTGTATGGCCCTCTCCTTTCCTTCTCCCCACCACTGGGTCAACATTTATAGAAACCCTCATTCTAGTTTGCTTACTGATATTGAAGCTGTTTTACGTACCACTGAACAAAAAGGCTGATATTACCAACTAGCTTAAAGCCTCCAACCGTCTTTCTCTTGGGCACCACTTGCATTCAATAGAGCGTATAAACAGCCTCTGCAGATTCCCTGCTTCTCTTCATCGTGTATTATAGTCCCTCAAATGGTTTCCCTCTTCAAATGGAAGCTGCTGGTAAATAATAATAATAATAAAAAACACAAGGAGATTTTAAGAGAACATGAGATTAGGAGTAAAAATAGGACAGAATCTCTAAAATGCACAAATATTTACAAGTGTTTTTTGTATTTCACAAATTAAATATTTACTTTACACACATTATGTGTCATATATTGTCTTACGCTTAAAATATCTGCCTGTACATCCTCCTCCCACCATCACTTACATAACAAATGCTTCATCTGCAAAGGACCTGAATTTTTTACTTGATTTATTACAGCAAAAAAATTAGCTATTTATGGTTAACTGGGTTTAATATACATCCTCCTTTAAAATAAATTTGGATAACCCTGGTATTAAGAGAATACTTCAGTTGTTTCAATCTTGCCAACTACTATTAAAAGCCCATTATATATATGAACTCATTTAATCCTTGCAACAAGTACATGAGATTAATGCTGGAATTATCATCCCCGTTTTACGGATATGAAATCTGAGGCCCACAGATGTTTGAGATCTTGCCTAAGTTCAGGCGGTAAGTTAGAATTGAATTTAAGCTTAGAGAACTTGCTTTCAATCGCCATACTACACAGCTTTTCTCAGAGTCTTTCCTCCAGCAGGCTAAACTAGAGCCTTCAGTTCTAATTAGTGGGTAGTTTGGAAGATAAAGCCTCAGATGGGAGGAAGTGTGAAAATTAAAGTTTGGATCATGTGCATAGTCAAGATTAGAAACAGCAGATGGGCACCATGAAGGCTCAAGAAAGGAGTGCCAATTGGAAGAAAAGAGGGGCTGGAGAGGAAGTAGATAAAAAACTGTTTTAAAAGTTGCCCAAAATTTGTATCCATAATGTATAGGATAGCCCTTCCTCCTGCCGTAGCTCATTTCTTTGCCATCTCTTCCTCTTTTGCTATTCCTGCACCTCATGTATCCCTTTTCCTCAGGACCCAGAAGAATGCTCATCAGCCTGTTGTGTCTTGCTCTAGGCTACCTGCAGCCTAAGCACAAAATTCTCCATGTTGTCCAGTCTAGCTCACCAAGGTACAAAATTTCAGCTTGCATTCAATAGTTCTTTTGCCAGCCATTTTGTCTATGTATAAAAGTGTCTCAGGGACCTCATGTGTGGTGGTAAATACTGAGTGTCAACTTAATTGGATTGAAGGATACAAAGTATTGATCCTGGGTGTGTCTGTGAAGGTGTTGCCAAAAGAGACTTAACATTTGAGTTAGTGGGCTGGGGACGGCAGATCCATCCTTAATCTGGTGGGCACAATCTAATCAGCTCCCAGTGAATATAAAGCAGGTAGAAAAACGGGAAAGGGAGAGACAGGCCTTGCCTCCCAGCCTGCATCTTTCTCTTATGCTAGATGTTTCCTGCCCTTGAATATCTGACCCCAAGTTCTTCAGTTTTGGGCTATGGACTGGCTCTCCTTGCTCCTCAGCTTTCAGACAGCCTATTGTAGGACCTTGTGATTGTGTAAGATAGTACTAATAAGCTCCTCTATATATCCTATATTATCTTATGCTATATATATTATATATGCCTATATATAGATATATATCATATATAGCCTATGATAATGATATATTATTATATAATATGATCAT
>NW_012114688.1:5226997-5249776 GCF_000951035.1 Colobus angolensis palliatus
AAAATTTCTATTGTTTGTCTATAGTGTTTTTGAACTTATCTCTATGTATAACATTTTTAGTAGTTGCTCCAGTTAGTAATTATAGTTATATAATATATAATAATACAGGATATCTATAGGAGATATATATCTATAGGAGATATATATATATATCTTATATTAGTTCTGTCCCTCTGAGAGAACCCTGGCTGAAACATCATGGAAGATGAGGCGACTGGTTGAGGACAGGATTTGGAGTTTCTTGGGTCCTCTAGCCAAATTTTAAAAATAATGTCTATTATAGCAATTGAGGAGTTTTGCATTTAGACAAACCTGGGTTCAACTTTGGATTTTGCCACTGATTGTGTGATCTTGGACTTGATTTCTCCGAAGGTTAAGTAGATAAAGAAACATCCTACTGAATAAAGTTATTCAGATCCTGTAGACAAAAAACTCTTTCTCTTGTATCCCTCTTTTGTCTTTACATTCTCTTCTCTTTTTCCTTTAATCTTTCTGTGTGTCATGTATCCTTGTTTCCCAGGATCCAGATCCGGAAGCATGTTCTTTAGCTTGTACCTTCATCTGTAAAATAACCTCATGGAATTATTGTGGCTAAATCATGCAGTAGATACACCTAGGAGCTAGTAAGGCTCAAGAAATGGCAGCTTCTATCATGACTATATATAAAATTAATATAACATTTATATAAAAATAACAATGTATATGGCTGTAAAAATGATCTATATTAATACATATAATCTTACATATACATAGAATGTGTATATGCACAAAAAATCAAACAAAACAAAACATAAACATAATCTGTAAACACAATATACTGTTACTTAAAATAATCACTTTCTGTAAATCTTCATTGTTTCTGTTATTGGCTTGAAAAAGAGTTTCATATATAAATCATTTTTAAGCCTTAAAAAATCCTCTGTTGTTTTAACTTTGGAAGGAAGAGAGCAGGGCCTTGAAGACATAGATCAGGTGATTATTTTTGAGGGGAAGGAGAGGGGCTGTGCTGCGGTGACCCCTGTGCCACCATGGGGCAGCAACAGGTGCTCAGATAAGTGCAGAAACCAACTGGGTTCAGAAAGGAAAGGTGATTATTGTGCCTACTGCGCAAATGGATTAAAGATTAATCCTTGTTTCATACGATTGTTGCCTGAGGATTTCACAGCTGTGACTCTCTGTGAGCGATGGCTGGGATTTAGAGATTAACAAACCATTGCCTCATTCCAATCATTAATTTACAATTATGTATAAATTGTGGTGTGGAAAGACTTTCTTGAAAAAAACTCCTATTCTGCTTTTTATTTATCAAACCTCTTCCTTAAAATAACAACATTGTCAGGTGTAAAGCGTAAATATTTTTAATTACTTGGTCCCGAGGCAGGATAAATGTCTTTCTGAAAACATACAAGTAAAGCCTCAAACATTCTTCAGACTCAGGAAGAGCCAAGTTTGATAGGCAGTGCTTGTATTGTCGAAAGACTAACAGCAGCAAAGACAAATGATCTTCAGAAATATTCTTTCTTGCTGTTAATAGGATATGGTCATTTGTGCTCCTTACACGTGGAAAATGGTTCTAGGAGGACTGATTTCCCATCTGGTCCAGTTCCAAGCCAACAGAGGCTGCCATTGCACGTAAATATTCCTCAATTCTGGTCTCTGCCTTGCTAACTTTAATTTGTTACTGTGCAATTGATGGTTCCCTGTAATTTACCCAAGGTCTGATAGTGTTTTCTAGTTGGTCAAATGCTTGATAACTTGGAAGGTTTTTTTGTTATAGCCAAATGGCAGGCAGGATATTTCAACCTCCCCCGGCAGTGAGGTGTTAAATGGCCTTATCATGGATGAATGGAAGTAGGTATTGCTTAGATTTTGTGTTTCCTAAGAAAAGGCAACAATGTTGCTAATTAGGCAGTATATTGGCAGTGCTTCTTGGAAGGAGGTAGATTATAGGCATCAAGGTTATCAACTCTATGATTTTTAATCAGATATTAGGGCATAATAGGACTGCAAACTTTAACATCAAGTTCACAGCAACTCAGTGTTTATAAGCTGCTATTATTAGTGAAGGTTATTCACTTGTCCTTGATGCATGGGAAAGATAAAACCAGTTATTAGTTAGTTACTCCAGAAATAGTGACTCTTAGAGCTTGTCCATATGAACAGAAGTAGCACCATTCCTATCTTCCTGGGAGATAAACTGCTAAACAAAATCTAACACTGCAGTGTAAAGTCTAATGTCAGTTCTATTTACATCTAAGCCATTTAAATTGCAATATGCACATTTTGAATCTTTAAAAATCTATTTCTGACGAAAACATACTATTCTTCATTAACCACCAAGAAAATAAGCAAATATATTTATATATGGTCACATTTAAAAGGCATGGGATGGCAGGTCTAATGCACATAGGAATTTAACATATTAGGGGCTTGGTGGTTCCAGACATTAGGGTAGTTCATTGTGCTGGATAAAAACAACTTCCTAGTAAAACAACTTTATGTTCTAATAAGTCAACTTTCTACTAAAACAACTTTTGCCAAGTCCTTCCCATTACTTGGCATGTCACATTAGTATCAGAACTGCAGCTGATACAAACTTTGTGAAGAAGAAAAATTTCACTCAATTCTTCAAGGATTCAGGTGATGATTGAAAACAAGACAGAGGACATAAAAAAGAATTTGGGCTTCATTCAGCGAGAATTTTAAGTAATTCTGGGCTAAAATGTCTGTTTTAACTAACTTAGGAAAGCTGGATTTATATAGACTTCATAGAGAAAAAGCAGCTTTTTGACTCTCTCCAATGAGTGACTATATTTATTTCTATTTTAGGGTTGTTAGTAATATATTAACAGATTTAAACAGACATGAGTAAAGAATGCAGTAAGACTTGTATTTATGGGAAAAATTTAATCATATTTTCCCCACCCTCTCCAAAACATAGATTAACTGGACTTTGAAACATGAGATTAGGAAGAAACTCTTTGGAACACTCCAAGTTTAGATGTGAAAATTTCTCTTGTATTTATTATTAAAGAATAATCGGCAAACCAAGCATTTCATTGCAACCTTATGGGCAAAAATTCCGTATATTACATTTTTTCCACTAGCTCTTTACCTTACAGAAGTTGTTGAAATTTCTTAAACCCCAGTTTCCTTAACTGTAAAATGAGGGTGCTTGACTTCTGATGTCTATTGTCTTTTTTATGTGCCCTCCATAAATATTTTTCTTCATTTCTATCTCTTAGGGCATTTATTCGTTTTTAAAAAGAAAATAATTCAGAGCTATTTCTTGGTTAATTTAGAGACCTGAAGGATGAGGAAAATATAAATTCAATTTATGCAGAGATATGTAACTGACATCTTTGTAACAAATAAATCAAAGCCTAACAGTTTATGAGATATGCTATGCTTCCTTTTCTGATATATGGTATCCAATCATGGACTGTTCTAGGAAGACAAAAGAGAAGAATTAGATTCAAGCTAAGGGCATTTTATTTCTCAGGAACACTATGAAAATGGAAAAACTAAAAGGGAGACTAAAATAGTTTGAGACAATTTCTAAAGAATATTGCAAGATATCTTGAATTTTTTAATTGCTTACTAAAAATTGGATCCTGAACAAAAATTAGATTTTGAAAAATAACCCTGAAAGACAGATTCTGCAATTACACAAAAGCCAACTCAAAAATTGTTATAGAAATGCATAAGTTGTAAAGAGGTTTCAGATTAGGGAACATTTGCCACAGTCTTCTCTATAGCCACCATAATTTACATCCTTCCTACATGCAGAATATACTCACCTGATACACAAATATACACAATATAGGGGACAACTGGAACCTGGACAATATGGTCTAGGGGGCACCTATACTATGAAAATGCAAGCACCAATATAAAAGAAAGAATGAAAAAGTAGAGCTGATAATTTAATTATGCATAGGTATATGGTGTACCAGCTGATTCATTGTATATCAGTTCTGATTATTCAATTCATTTGCCATGCCAACTATTAAATATTTTGAAGGTAACTCCTATGTGCAAGTGTGTTTATAAAAGTATTGTTTGTAGTGGTGAACTCTTTCCCACTACTGTCTGTTACACACACACACACACACATACACACACACACACACACACACCACATACACATACACAGGAAACTGCAAAAAAAGTTAAAAAATCTATCAATAAGCAAATAGTTGAATACATCTGTTTTACCCATATTACGGAATATTAGATCGCTATTGAAAACAGTGAATTAGATCTATATTTGCTGTCTTCAATGGATATCCAGGATACATAGTTAAGGGACAAAAGCAAGTTAGAGATCAAGTATGAACTATGTTATATAAAAAATAAAAAAAGTATTGTGTTTTTTGAGCATGGAGAATTTTGTGATGAAGTACATCACACTATTAACAAGGCTAATCTCAGGAGGTGAGATTGGAAGGAGAATAAAGAAAAGATTATTCTCTTTATATATTTTTGCATTGTTTTACTTGTTTCAGCAATTTTAGTAACTTTTGTAAAAAAAAATTGAATAAAGTTAATTTTGAAGGTAAAAAGTAATATGCTCAATTTGGTTGTTGCCTGGTGGGAATAAGGGAGAATAAGAAACAGATTATTTTTCTGTAAATGTCTTTGTAGTTTTTTCATGTTTTAAAATAAGCATTGATCATTTTATTATTAAAAGTTTTCTTATGCAAATAACTTAAATATAAAAGTTTAAGATGCTGTTTTCTTGTTGCAAATAATTAACCTGTATTAAACCATTGAATAATGAATTCTTAATTCACTTATTATGTTAAAATTCCTAGTAAAAAGTTGCTTCTTACAGAAAGAAGTCACAGCATAAGATTATTACAGAGAAATGAAGAGGAAGAGAAAGATGAGAAAAGTACTTCTATAACTAAGCAAAATAGTAAACAAATCCAAGAAGAGATCCCTAGTATTTGGCATAAATAGTAAATAGAGTTTCAGGAATTTTCTTTTCTTTCTGAAAGACCCTTGAAACCAAGAGATTTTCTTGTCCAGAGCAAGTGTGTAGCAGGTCAGGTATTCAGTTCAAATCAGTTGGTATAGAGCTATGCATGTGATGGGCTTTGAGACATCTATGAAGAAGATGGCAAAAATTAGTCATGTTGCGTGGTATGCTGATACACTGTAATATTCAGTATGTCAGGACAAAAAATCAAGTAAAAAATACATATACTAAAGAGTATGAGTTTAGAGGATGCAATAAATACTCTGAGCTAGGGTTAATTTCTCTAACCACAAAATCCCAAAACCTCAGTGACTTAACACCATTAAAGACTTATTTTGTGGTCAGGTGCAGTGTCTCATGCCGGTAATCCCAGCACTTTGGGAGGCTGAGGTGGGCGGATCACGAGGTCAGGAGATAGAGACCATGCTGGCTAACACGGTGAAACCCCGTCTCTACTTAAGAGGTACAAAAAATTAGCCGGGCATGGTGGCACGTGCGGTAGTCCCAGCTACTCGGGAGGCTGAGGTGGGAGAATTGCTTGAACCCGGGAGGCGGAGGTTGCAGTGAGCTGAGATTGTGCCGCTTCACTCCAGCCTGGGCAACAGAGCGAGACTCTGTCTCAAAAAAAAAGGACTTATTTTGTGCTCATTCGCAGTTCAGTGTGGATCACTGGAAGGAGTCTATTTTAACAGGTCACCTCCATCTCATGGTACTGCCATCTTCAATATCTCAGATCAGTATAGAATGGGAAAAGTGAGAGTGGAGCTTTGAGTGTGGAATATTTTTATGGGTCAGATTTGGAAGCAGCATAGATCACTTTTATTCACATTCAATTTTCCCAGAACTTAGTTACATGGTGCCAACCTACCAGCAAGGAGGCCAAAGAATGCTACTTAGCTGTGTGCCCAGGAAGAAGAGGAGAGAAAGGGTATTGGTGAACAGTGATAATCTCTGCCACAGAAAGCCTGTTGAGGGACGACTCCCTGACTCACCACACGTATGATCAGCATCTTCAGAGATGATATGTGTACAAATTTAATCCTCCAGGGGAAATAAATTAATTCCATGTTCATTTAAAAATGGACCCCTTCCTTACACCTTATACAAAAATTAACTGAAGATGGATTAAAAACTTAAATGTAAAACCTAAAACCATAAAAACCCTAGAAGAAAACCTAGGCAATACCATTCAGGACATAGGCATGGGCAAAGACTTCATGTCTGAAACACCAAAAGCAATGGGAACAAAAGCCAAAATTGACAGCTGGGATATAATTAAACTAAAGAGCTTCTGCACAGCAAAAGAAACTGTCATCAGAGTGAACAGGCAACCTACAGAACGGGAGAAAATTTTTGCAATGTGTCCATCTGACAAAGGGCTAATATCCAGAATCTACAAATAACTTAAACAAATTTACAAGAAAAAAACAAACAACCCCATCAAAAAGTGGATGAAGGATATGAACAGACATTTCTCAAAAGAAGTTATTTATGCAGCAAACAAATATATGAAAAAAAGCTCATCATCACTGGTCATTAGAGAAATGCAAATCAAAACCACAATGAGATACTATCTCACACCAGTTAGAATGGTGATCATTAAAAAGTAAGGAAATGAGAGACGCTGGAGAGGATGTGGAGAAATAGGAACACTTTTACACTATTGGTGGGAGTGTAAATTAGTTCAGCCATTGTGAAAGACAGTGTGGCGATTCCTCAAGGATCTGGAACCAGAAATACCATTTGACCCAGAAATCTCATTACTGGGTATATACCCAAAGGATTACGCATCATTCTACTATAAAGACATATGCACATGTATGTTTATTGCGGCACTATTCACAATAGCAAAGACTTGGAACCAACCCAAATACCCATCAATGATAGACTGGATAAAGAAAATGTGGCACATATACACAATGGAATACTATGCAACCATGAAAAGGATGAACTTATGCCCTTTGCAGGGATATGGATGAAGCTGGAAACCATCATTCTCAGCAAACTAACACAGGAATAGAAAACCAAACACCACATGTTCTCATTCATAAGTGGGTATTGAGCAATGAGACTGCATGATATGGGGAGGGGAACATCACATACCAGGGACTGTCGGGGAGTCAGGGGCTAGGGGAGGGATAACACTAGGAGAAATACCTAATATAGATAATGGGTTGATGGATGCAGCAAGCCACCTTGGCATGTGTATACCTATTTAACAAACCCGCACGTTCTGCATGTGTGTCCCAGAAAAAAAAAAAAAAAAAAAAAAAAAAAAAAAAAAAGCTTAACATGTAGAGAGGGAAGAGATATGCCAGGACTGGAAAGTTGGGAATCTTGTAAATGAAAAAAGTGAATTCCAGTTTATTATAGACCTCTGAATGCAGCTTACATGGCAACCTTATAAAACCACTTGTAGTTCCACAAAATCATTTTTTTCTTATCTGCTGTGTCATCTGATTGCCTTCCTTCTACTTACCTTTTCAAGACTCAGCTCATGGATTATCTGTCTCCTTTAGAGATTTTACTAATTCGGTCTGGGCTGGGTGATACTTCTCCGTGCTCTCATTACACACTAGGCATTACTCTCCCTCTTTCATTGCACACTGCACTGTACTATAAGTGTTTCATCCATTACAATCATCTATTTTTTTCAAGTCTTTTCGATCCACATTTGGTTGAATCCACAGATGTGCAACCCACAGATATACCGGGTTGACTTCTATCTATCTATCTATCTATCTATCTATCTATCTATCTATCTATCTATCTATCATCTCTCTATCAATCTATCTTCATCATCATCTGTCTATATTTCACATGTTTAAAATTCAGTAATTAATATAAAATAGTTTTATGCTTCTTGATGATTAGATGTATAGGAACCAAATCTTCTAAACTTAAAAATAAATACGCTTTTTGATGACTTCATGCACATTTGTGGTATGTATCCATGGGAAGATGGGTGGAGACGAAGTAGCAGAAAGGAAGAAAGCTGGGAAAGGGAGTGAGAAACAAAAAGAAGCATATGTGCTTGTTTATGTGCTTTTGGGTGCAAGAATATTTTTATTTCAACTCTGATACTTTTTCCTATGTGATATGGTAGGTAAACACATTTTGGGAAACCTGCCGGCAGTGTATTCTCTTTCGTATTATGAAAATACACTATTATTTTCCGCCCGTAAAATTATATCTGAATTGAGACTTAGCTACATCTGATTTTTATTAGACTGTTGTATAAATAGAATCAGATGGCTTTACTTGAGAATGACTCATTAGTCCTTCATCCTCCTCTGTTAATGTTCTCCAAATTTCATAGTAGCATTATATAATCTATCATATGGGTAATACTACCAGACAGTTTTAGAAGATGACACTTGATGTACTCTGGATACACAGACAACTATATTTTGCTATTTGAGTGCCAAAGGGGTATTCTAATTATCTTGGGTGACATTGTAACTCATTAAAGTTCTTTACAGGGACAGAGAAAAGAATCAATGCAAAGAGTCTGTCTAAATTGTCTTCATACTCCAAAGTTTACCAGTTATAGAAGAAGCCAGCAACTTCAAATGAAGTATCCTATATCTCTGAACTCCATTAGTACTTATTAACTATTATACTCATTTGATATTTTTAACCCTCTGTCCTGGATTGTTATTTCACCCTTTAAGCACAAGATAAACTTCCCCAGTGCATCTGTAAACTTCTTATAGACAAGAACAATTATTATCATCTTATTTTTAGAATTAAGACTGTTGGAAGTTAACGCTGATCATTCAAATTTCAAGTTATTTTGGAAACTTTACATTCAAAAAGTTTTTATGTCTTCTTACATATTTCCCTATAACTAACAGAAGCATTCAAAGTTAAGTTTTAGAAGTTAGAGTCATTATTAAAAAACAAACAAATGCACATTAACTAGTCTCAGTATTAAAAGCTTCACAATTAATTTTGTATTTGAGGATTTCTTTGTATCTCTAGCACTTTCCGTATTTAAACTAAGTGCTCAGAGTTTTATGTACAATTATCTTGGATATGGCTTCACCTAAGCTTATGTTTCTCAAACTGGGATACTAATATCCCCTGGGAAAACTTGAATTTGTAGCAGGGATACTTAAATGCAATAAAATAAATATGATAAATATTTTTTCTAAAAAGTGACAATTAACTCAAGAGAAATAAATCTTAGGTTCACACAAAGACCCATATGGAAATGTTTACAGTGACTTCATTTATAATCACCAAAGACTGTGAACAACTCAACTGATTAATGGATACTCAACTCTGGTACATCCGCAAAATGGAACACTACTCAGTGATAAAAGGAAAAAAATGATTGATTCATGCAACAATATGGAAGAATCTCAAATGTCTTATGTTAGTGAAATAAGCCAAGCTCAAAAAGGCTTAATAGTGTATAAGCCCAATTATATGACATTCTGGAAAAAGACAAATTACAAGTACAGAGAACAGATCAGTTGTTACCAGGAGCTGGGTGGGAAGAGGTTGACTATACAGAGGGGCATTTTTGGGTTGATGGATTGTTATGTATATTGATTGTGGTGTGGTTTACATGACACTATACATTTGTCAATACTCATAGAATGTTCATCAAAAAGAGTAAATTTTACTACATTAAGTTAAAAAAATTTAAATGACAAGAAGCCAGTGATGGCAGGATGTTATAAAATCTGTGCTTTCACAATAGTAATTTGTTACATTTTCTGAAGTAATTTATGTATGTATTTCCAGATTTCCTTTCCTTCCTTCCTTCCCTCCTTTCTCTCTTTCTTTCTTTTCCTTCCTTCCTTCCTTCCTTCCTTCCTTCCTTCCTTCCTTCCTTCCTTCCTTCCTTCCATCTTTTTTTCTCTTTTCTTTTCTTCTTTTCTTTTCTTTCTGTTTGAGATGGCATCTCACTCTGTTGCCCAGCCTGGAGTGCAGTGCCACGATCTCAGCTCACTGCAACTTCTGCCTCCTGGGTTCATGCAATTCTCCAGCCTCAGCCTGGGATTACAGGCACACGACATCACACTTGGCGAATTTTCGTATTTTTAGTAGGGACGGTGTTTCACCATGTTGACCAGGCTGGTCTCGAACTCCTGATCTCAGGTGATCCGCCGCCTTGGCCTCCCAAAGTGCTGGGATTACAGGCGTGAGCCACTGCCCCCAGCCTCGAGATTTTCATTCAATTATTCCATACTGAAAAATTTATCCTAAGAAAATCATAACAATATGAAAAACCTATATACATAGTGATGTTCATTACCTTCTTAATTGGTGAAAATGCTGCCTTATTGCTTTTACTTGCATTTCTGTATTTGCTAGCAAATTTTTATATTTTTCTTATGTTTATTAGACAGTTTTATGAGAAAGAGTAAGATTAATATCCTCCAGTGGTTGAAGAGTAGCAGATCTTCTGTTCTATTCTCAATAAACACACAGAACCATTCATTTCTGTGAAATAATTACAGATAGTTTGGGATTTAGTAAAATTTTTACTGTTGTAGAAAAATAAACATACTGAAATAAAAAAATATGATTGCTAGTCAGGCTATTTAGTAAAATTTTGATTTAAGAGTCTTTAGAACATTTTATCGTCAGAAATTTGTCCTCAAATTTTAAGTTTTCTAATTCAGTCAGAACCCTTGAATTTCATGTTTAATATAAGAATATGGGAAATGAAAACCAGAAGTTTTGTGCACTCATTTTCCTTGGGAGCTTACAATTTTGAACTCAACCCAAACTTTTTATTCTTTTGCGTTCATTTAATTTTGACAAAAGGTGCCTTTTCGTTCATGAAGCTTTTAAACTGTCCATTAGATACTGCAAAACAACGTTTTGAAGAATTAAAAATAGATGAATGTAAACCACAAAATGCTTTCTTGAAAGTGACCATATATTTAAAAAAATAAATTAGGAAAGTGCTACTAAAAATGTGCTAGGATAAGGTGAAAAGGTAGATATTTGTGGGTGTGAAGACCATCTGTAGCAATGACAAAAACTAGAGATACAGCGCCTTCTCATTCGTGAAATCATTCACTAAATGTTTCTTGAGCATCTACCATGTCTACAATGTTCTATGCACAGTGACTTTTTTTTTTTTTTTTACAAAGTAGACAACAATCCCTTCCCTCTTGGACCTCACATTCTAGCTTACTCAGAAACGGGAACAGGTGGAATTTAGTTCATCCTCAGGTGTTTTTTTACCTTTTTTGCTAAAAACATACTATCTTATGTAAAGTTAATGACATGGATAAAACATTGAAATGTATATTCTACTATATTTTTCTAGTCAACCTTTCTCTTATTTCCAGAGAAGACTTTTCCTGTCCTTAAACCTCTGACTTTCTTAAACTTAGATTCTCGGTAGGTGACCTTGCTTCTGATTTTATTGAGAAAATAGAAGCAATCAGAAGATAAAGTCCTTATCCGACCAAATGCACTGACCTGCATCCTTTAGAGCTCATAGCCACTGCCTCCCTTCCTGTTATTGTTTAGGAGGAGCGATGTGCCTGTTTTAGGTCAAACCATCCCCTCAGTCACTGCGTTCAATCCCCTCTTTCCTACTCACAGTGTTCGCTTTTATCCACTATCATTCCTAGATGTTTAGTTCTTTTCCATTTGCATAAAAACATGATATAACATTTCTAATCTTAAATAAAAAATTATCCCAAGATGCCACATCTTCCTGTAGCAGAGATCCCATGGTTCTCCCTTTCATAGAAGCTCCCTGAAAAAATCGTTTATAGATGCAATCCTCTCTTTACCTCTAGTTCTCTCTTGGAACCACTCCACTTGAGCCTTACTCACTTACATCACTCACTTATATCACTGCACACAGACAACTCTTATTCAGATTACCAAAGACCTCCAATACTGACATTGCCAAAGTCAATGCCAATATTCAGTCCTCATTTCAAGAGGTCATGATAGAATTGTTCACTTTCTCCTTGAAAACATGCCCTTACTTGACTTTGAAGATATCCCCCATGCAGTCCCCCATTCCACTAAGCCTCCTTTGCTGTATTATCTTTCTCTTCCAGACTTTTACATGTTGAAGTATCCAGGACTCAGTCCTCAATCTCTTCTTTTCTTTACCTATACTCACACTTGCATTTCAAGACTTTAATAGCTCCTATCCGCTGATTATACCCAAAGTATGTTTCCAGCTCAGAATTTTCTTTGAACCATAGATTACTCCGAATGTCTGATTGGATGTTGCACAAGCATCTCAAATTTAAAGTGACCAAAAGTGAACTTCTTATTTCTCACCTTCCTCCAATTATATTCCTTCTGTAGTGTTCTCCATCATAGTAAACTGCGTTTAATCCACTGAGTTGCTAAAGAATCTTAGGGTCATCTCTCACTCCTATCTTTCTTTGGTTCTCCAGTCTCAATTTATTAGCAAATGATGTCCCATATGCATACAAGAAGTCGGCCTCCGCTGGTATTTTATGACACGCCATGTCATCATCAATGCCACTGTCTGTCTCAATGCTAGAATCCAGTTCTGTACCATGGCAGGCCTGAATAGTGAAAAGCTTGGGTTTTCCAATTAGACTTCTACAACAATCCGCTCTGAAAAAACTTGTTATCTTTTTCTGGTCAACAGGTCCATTTGTTCCAAAAATTATTCCTTCTTCACCATGGCTCAGAAGCACACAAACAAAACTGCTCCTTTTGCTGTGATCTTCTTAAGAAACATTGCACATCAATTCCACAATTTCTTGACAAGTAAGATCATTTTTATTCCTGACTTCGCATTTCAAGTTTGTGAGTGTTTCCCTGAGGTTTGCCACATCGACATCTGTACCAGACCAAGATGCCATTCCAATGCTTTTATGATTCCACTTATTATCATTAATTGTTATATAATACATACACCCATTTCAGGACAATCCATTTTATAATTGTTGTCCAAGGATATTCCAGAGTCCATTGATTGGCTTCCATGTATGATCTTTGGTTCCAAATTTTTAATGGATTTTTGAATCCACTGAGTTTTCAGTGTTCTCCGTGGATATTTTTATTAACGCAGAGTCTCCTCACACCTTTCACAGCCTCCTCACAGCCAGCAGCTACCTGCTTTGCTCCGCACCTGCATGGCTTCGGCATCCCACAGCCGGGAGAGGTGAGCTCCAGTCCAGAGTGCTATCTTTCACTCTGAGATTAGATTGTGTCTGTTATTTGGTTGCAAAATATACTACCTTTTATAAAAGGCTAATGAAGTAGAGGGTTGGTTGGTTGGTTTTAAAAATAATACACATGTTTTTCATAAGGAGAGGTTGGCAATTATATGGGTTTTTGTGTGTGGCAAAAACATAAAATTTACCATCTTAACCATTTTTACATGTGCAGTACAATAGTATTACCTATATGTACATTGCTGTGCAACAGATCCATAGCGCTTTTTCATCTTACAAAACTGAAACTCTGTATCTATTAACATCTTCCATTGTCCCCAAGTTTTCTGCCTCTGGCAACCACCATTCTGTTTTCTGTTTCCAAGAGTTGACTACTTTAGATATCTCATATAAGTGGAATGATTTCTCTTTTTGTAATTGGCTTATTTCAGTTAGTGTAATGTCCTAAAGGTTTTGTAGCATTTGGCAGGGTTTTCTTTTTTAAAACTGAATAATATTCCACTGTATGTTATGTACATCATATTTTATTTATCCATTCATCTGTCATATATATTTAGGTTGCTTCCAACTCTTGGCTATTGTGAATAATGCTGCAATGAACATGGGTGTGCAAATCTCTTTGATATTTTCAATTCTTTTGGGTCTATTTCCAGAAGTGGGACTGCTGGATCATATGGTGATTGTATATTTAATATTTTGAGGAATCTCCACAAAGTTTTCTATAGTAGCTGAACCATTTTACATTCTCACCAACAGTGTTCCCAAGGGTTTCAATTTCTCTACATCCTCACCAGCACTTGTTATTTTCTGTTTGTTTTTTTTTTCTTTCTTTCTTTGATAGAAGCCATCCTGACAATTGTGAAGTGATATCTTATTGTGGTTTAAATCTATATTTTCCTGATGATTAGTGATGTTTAGCATCTTTTCATTTGTTTGATGGGCATTTGTATATCTTCTTTGGAGAAATGTCTATTCAAGTCCTTTGTTCATTTCCTTCCACCCCCCCCACCCCAAAAAGGGTCTTTCTCTGTTGCCTAGGCTGGAGTACAGTGGCACAATTACAGCTTACTGCATCTTTGAACTTCTGGGGTCAAGCAATCCTCTTGCTTCAGCGTCCTGAGTAACTGGGACTACAGGCACACATCACTGAACCTGACTAATTTTTTATTTTTTAAGAGACAGAATCTCACTATGTTATCAGGGCTGGTCTCAAACTCCTGGTCTCAGGCAATCCTCCTGCCTCAGCCTCCTTAGTAATTGGAATTACAGGAGTGAGCCACCAAGCCCAGTCTCATTTCTTAATTAGGTTATTTGTTGAGTAGTTGTTGTTGAGTTGTATACTCTGGTTATTAACCTCTTAGATAAATGGTTTGCAAACATTTTCTCTTATTTTGTAAATTATCTTTTTACTCTGCTGTTTATTCCTTTGCCACACTCTTTAAATTTTGATGTAGTTCATTTGTCTATTTTTGCCTCTGTTACCTGTGCTTTTGGTGTCATGTCCAAAAAGCTTCAAGACTAATGTCATGAAGCTTTTTTCCTATGTTTTCTTCTAGGAGTTCTATAGTTTCAGGTCTTATGGCCAGGTCCATTTTGAATTAATTTTTGTATATAGTTTAAAATTAGAATTTAACTAATTTTTTGTCATGTGGCTATCAATTTTCCCAACACTATTTATTGAAGAGACTAGTCTTTCTCCATTGTATAGCCTGGGCACATTTGTCAAAGATTATTTGACCATATATGAGAGGGCTTACTTTGGGGCTCTATTCCATTCTACAGGACTGTATGTTTGTCTTTTTACCAGTGCCTTACTGTTTGGACCACTACAGCTTTGAAATACATTTTAAAATCAGAAATTTTGAGACCTCTAGCTTTGTTTTTTTTTGTTTCCTCAAGATTTTTTTGACTGTTTGGTCATTTTAATTTTTTTAATTTATTTTTTTTGAAATTTTTCCAAAATCTAAAATTATGTGAACTATTTTTAGAATATTTTCTTCATGACAAATGATGTTTTACATAGTGTCACTATATGTTCACTTGAATAAAAGCAAATTTCTGTTTTTAAGCTATATTCACTGATCTGTGGCATTCAAAAAGTCATATGTTTACAAGGTACATCTTTAACAATTTAAAATAAAAAAATCAAATATATTTCTATGAAATGTATAATTTTTGACTGTACATGATTTATTTGTCTACCCACACTCTCATTGTACAACTATTGAGCAGCTACCATGTGCCTGGCAAGATAATCCAGCTCTGAAGATGAAAGACCTGGTCTCTGCCATCATGACACTTATGTCCCACACAATAAACAAATGAAAAAATCATGTTTAATATTATTATTTCATCAAATTACTTACACAAGGGTACTCACCTAGAGGGACTTAGCTCTTACAGTTCTGATGTTTTCTCTACAAATGGCTCACAGAGCTTTGAAAATTGGTCAACTGATGAAGCTATGAAAGCCTGTTTCCATAAGAATAAGACTGCTTCAGCTTGGGATCTCTGGGAATGGCACTTATTATTACATGTCTTACTTGGCAAGTCTGAAGCTCACTTTTCTGCATCTGTGAAATGGAGATGAGACAATCTTATAAGACGATGATTAAATGAGATAGTGTAAGTAAAGTACAAATCGGTTAGTGCTCAATAAGTCTTAGCTACTACTGCCATCATAGTTAAACATTAATATATTTTTATTAATATCCAGAGACAAAGAAAGTAGGGTAATTGTCTTAGGTAGCATAATGAGAAGGAAGCTCTGGCAACTTCTCCTTTAAACTTCTTGCTGGTTGCTGAATTATAAAAGAATTTTGTTGCAAAGTTTAGAATATCTGTTTTGACTTTACAGTTATTGATCAAGTGAACCGCAGTGCACTTTATTTCGGAAGGGAGACTATATAAAAATCATAGTCAAGTAATTATAGCTAATCAATACTGTTAACTAGGTAGCTTATTTACTTCTCAGTAGGGTGCCTTATGCCTGCATGAAGTCACTACCACTCTGCTACTACGGTTACCTGTGAACTTTGAACAAGACACTCATATATATGAAGGTGCAGTTTGCATCAATGACTAAAATGATCTTTAAAGAAAGAAAAAGAAAAAGATGTGTGCTTTATTTTTCCATTTTGTGGCCTTCACTTCCAGTGTATATATAAAAGAAAAATATTTATTTCCTTATTTATTTAGTATGTTTGATAAATAGAGTGTCTGCTATGTTCCAGGCTCTCACTGAAAATTCTAAGCTTTATCTGACAAATAGGGTGTATCTGGTATCTTTACAACCTGGAAGC
This sequence comes from Colobus angolensis palliatus, assembly GCF_000951035.1. Classification (NCBI taxonomy): domain Eukaryota; kingdom Metazoa; phylum Chordata; class Mammalia; order Primates; family Cercopithecidae; genus Colobus; species Colobus angolensis. The sequence continues at coordinate 5,243,431 of NW_012114688.1, forward strand.
GACAAGTAACATGAATTTTTTTTGTAGGTTGGTGTAATAACATTTATTAAAATAATGCTGTGGGTTAACAGAAACAGCACAGAACCAAAGAATTAAAATGTAAGCTGTGTAAAATCCCAACTAAAACCCAAAAGTGTCTAAAGTACCCATTCATTAGCTAACTAAAAGCCCAAAAAAAGGCAAGACACCCAATGTAATAAAGTACTGCCAAACAGTTGGCAATTTGCAGTTATCAAAATTGTGGATTTTGCATTTTGTATCCTTTCCTCAATCAAGAACAATATTCTTTTTGAATATTATAACATACATATAAAACAAAACAGAAAAACACGTTATAAACTTGTAACAATGGCTGTAAATACATTATCTTACATGTTTCTCATAGGCTATAGTAGTTGGTTATGGTATATATAGCATGAAACTAGTAGATAATAAAGAATAGACAAAAATACATGTCAACTGTACGATAATATACAATTGACACTCCCATCTACCCACGCTGAAAAAATTACATAATACTTTTAGAAAAAAGTCTTAAAACTACATATTTTAATGAGAAATAAATTCAATAAAGAATGATAATACTGAGAACCAAGGCATTCAGATATTTCAAAAGTCATGCTTTTTTTCAGTTGATCCAAAATTTTGTCAACCAAGTTTTCAAAAGTTTGTTCAGAGCCAACATTACCCATAAATGCCACACGTTTATTATTTCATACATTTCCTTTCTTACCCATAAAAGACCTTTGATAAACATCTAAAATGTCCAGGTATAACATAATTGAGATGAAACTGGATCAAATACTGGTATTGTTTTTAACAACTATCACCTCAGTGTCACGAATTTATTCAACCAACCAAACAATATAAAAACCAAAATGGTACAATATATATTGTAAATAAATCAAAACTGTATATGTAACAGAAAGACAAAGCAGTGGCATATTAAACCCAAGCTAGCTGGATACAAAACAAGGAATGTCTATTGCATAGTAGATTAAGTATTGGAATAAGTTTAAAGAAAAGAAAGTGCCTTATTTTCCTTCATGGTCATTTAGTCAAGTGTCTCATAAAGATCAGCTCCTCCCTCAGAATACAAGTTAATGCATGTTACTCAGTCACTCAGTATGTGAAAGAAGGTATGAGGGAGACAAATGAGTTGAGTGTTTGAATTACATGATTTTTGCCAAGTTACCTTGATGCAAATTTGCCTAATCTGATACTGTGAAAAGATTTGATAACTTTTCTAATGCCTGACTAGTAAGTTTTAAAACATCATTCTTTAAAAAAATCATAATTGAGCACTTTTGGTTGTTCCAGTCCTCAATGTTAGCTCAAAGGATTCTGAGATAAAAATTATGTGTGATCTGAACTTCAGTTTACAGACAAAATTAGAGCTTTGTTTTATTTGTAGAAGGGGGATGCATTCATTTTTTAAAATTTTGTTTTTAAGTAATTGGAGATAATAGGATGCCTAGCAAACATTTTCATGAAAATGAATATTTGTGATTTTCATTCTGGGAAACAATGATTTAAATCACTCAAATTTAATCACATGTCTTTATATCACACCAGATAACTTGCATAGTGCATCTCTTTACTGATTTCAGTAACCTCTGCCTCCCCTACCCCTTAACTTTAAAATAATGTGAAAAACTATCCTCATAGTGCATATAAATACTCAACCACATTTCAGCTTAAGTTTCTAATTTCTCAAGAAGTTCAAACAGTTAGTTATGTAGTTGAAGCAATTTGTACGCAAAGCCTACATCTAAATACTTGAGTGAAAAATCATTAACTGCTCAGTACCAGATGTGGCAGTGCACAGCATAGACAACTACTCAGAGACCTACTGTACTCAAGCAATGTGACTCCCAACACTAGTTGGCCAGTTCCTCAGAAGTTGGGGGATCAATGCCATCTAATCAAGCCAAATAGAAACAGTGTATTGCCTTCCCACAAACAGTGTGAAAATTAGGGCAACTGATATTTTTATTGTAGGCAAGGCTGAATGATCAGGAATGCTTATACATTAATAGGGATACTAGAGTTAACAAAGCACAGACTGAATGAGATCACAGTAGTCTGGAATGTTGGCTTTAAACCAGTGCTTGAAGGTGATACAGAGAAAGGATGTAATTTGATTGACTCTTTTTGATTCAAGGGCTTTGGCAGGCTGAGGTCCAAGTAGTGTCAGAGCCTTGATGAAATCAATAAACTGCATGTTTGCCCAGTGTTCAAGTGGTATGGCCCTGAGCAGCTGACACAGAGCCTTGAAGCTCTAAGCATTAGGGGCCTATATAATGAGTGTTCCAGCACCCCATGTTCAATGTACTCACAGAGGCTTGAGGATTCTGAGAGGTCAAGGCTTCACAGGGAATCAGAAGAAATATGGAACATTTGGGAACAAGCGGCTGTTGTCAGAGCTTTCCCTCTATGATCCTGGGATTGGCTAGATTCTTGCTTGCCTAGCTGCAGTGCTGTCCCAGCAGTGTGGGTTGCCTAGAAATCCTGGCACTCTGAGTAGTAAAGATGACAAGGTCTGGAAAAGGAGAGCTTTCTGATGGTAGCCTGCTAGATAGAGTGAAGAGGTCACTTACATAAGCTCTCCACTTCTGGGACATTTGGTTGCCATTTGCTTTCTTGACTTGAAGAAGGAAAATTGAACCAAATACATTCTTCAATTTGCAGCAAAGCAAGCCCTGAAGGGTTATTTCTCAGAATAAAGGTAGCCTGAAGGCTATTTGGCTTTGGTTTATACTTATTTATCTCATATACAAACCAAATTCCTAGACATAGGAAAGAAATGACTTTTATCCCCAAGCAACTGTTAACTACAGCAAGAAGAGTTATAAAAAGCAAATTTTTAATTCTGGGACTGGTGTGAAATATATCCCTTGGATGTAGTGTCTTTTTTCAATGCACAGCATGAACAACTAGTCAAGGCTTTGCATTTCTACCTAGTAGTTAATAGATTTGCGATCTAAATAATTTCGGTTTGAGGAGAAGCAGAACAGCTGCGATTAACTATAGGATATCAATAGCTACCCGCAATCCCCAACCCAAGCCCTAGACTCTTTTTGCACAAGTCTCTTCTTTCCTCAAGATGTCTGAAACATATTGTTAAATCATGAAGGAACTGCCTAAATTTCTAATATTTAGGCATGATTCTCTTAAAACCTGTACACTGTCAGAGGGTCGTTGTCATTTTTCTGGCTTCAGTCCTTCGCATTCAAAGGAGACTAAAAGCTTTCATATTTGTTCCAAGTAGAACTGGATTTCCACAAATCTTATTTCACTGACTCATAAATTGGTCCTTTTTGCTGCCTCACGTTAGTCAAGTTTTTCATTTCCTGCACTAGGTTTCTATGATTATTTTCTTTTTCTTTTTTTTCTTTTTTCTTTTCTTTTTCTTTTTGAGACAGAGTCTTACTCTGTCACCCAGGCTGGAGTGCAATGGTGCAATCTCAGCGCACTGCAACCTCCACCTCTCGGGTTCAAGTGAATCTCCTGCCTCAGCCTCCCAAGTAGCTGGGATCACAGGTGTCCCCCTCAACACCCAGCTAATTTTTGTATTTTTAGTAGAGACAGGGTTTCACCATGTTGGCCAGGCTGGTCTCGAACTCCTGAACTCAGGTGATCCACCCGCCTTGGCCTCCCAAAGTGCTGGGATTACAAGCGTGAGCCACTGTGCCCGGCCAATGTTTTCTAGTTTTAATGATGTCCAAAGAGGCAGCTCTAACACGGTGTGCTAAATATAAACCCTATTCTTGGTTACTGCCAATATCTATTCTATAACACTTATTTATCTCTTCAGATGTCATTCCTGTCCTTGCTCACCACTGCACAAGTTCCTGGGATCAGTGTGCTGCCATCTTGTACCAGTGCAGATCTTAGAGTATTTCACTCTTTTAAAATTATAGTTGTATGCCTTAGGGCACAAGTGAGTCCTGTGTGGATGGATTAATCTAAGGAGAATGTGCATGCCAGTCATGGTGGTACCTAAATCATCCCTTCACTCCTACTGTACCCACTTTTCTCTGAATCTAATTAGTGTAACTTGACTCTCACTTTCCTTAGGATGAATTCTTTTCCTGGTTTGCTCTGTGTCCCTTCCCAAATCTCTTGCCAAATTGCAATCGCCAGTAGTGGACATAGGGCCTGGTGGGAAGTGATTGAATCATTGGGAGTGGATTTCTCCTTTGGTGCTGTCCTCATGACAATGAGTGCATTCTTGAGAGATCTAGTTGTTTAAAAGTGTGTAGCACCTTCCATCTCACTCTCTTCCTCCTGTTCCAGCCAATGTAAGACGTGCCTGCTTTCCCTTTGCCTTCTGCCATGATTGTAAGTTTTCTGAGGCCTCCCAATCCATTCTTCCTGTACAGCCTGCGGAACCATGAGCCAATTAAACCTCTTTTCTTTATAAATTACCCAGTCTTTAGTAGTTCTTTATAGCAGTGTGAGAACGGACTAATACAGCATCACCTTCTGTAAATAGCTCTCTGGTGTCCTGTCCCATTTCAACTAGTTCCTTACTGAAGCACAGGTTATGATACAGAAAATAAGAAAGAAGGCCTTGAAAGAAAGAAAACTGGGAATCAAATCAATGTAGACCATATAAAAGCATATTTACTTTGGCCTGGGGGAGGGCCGATTGGAGGAGGGAGCTGGCAAAGGACAAGGGTCCTAAAAGCCACCGATGTTAGGCCTGATTGAAGGAATATTGAATTATTTCCCCTGCCTCCAACTTATATTTTGTTAGCCTGTACTTAAACGAATAGGATTGAGAAACCGGCTTTAAATGCCTCCCTATCATAGCCAACAAAGTGCTCCTACTTCCTGATTGACCCCCTCCTTCATTATCTCTCTGACTTTGTCTCCTCTCTTGAGCCCACTCAACAATTCTGCTCTGGGTACACTGATCTGTTTTCTGTTGCTCAAGTATAACAAACATGCTATTTTCTCAAGGCCTTTGCACTTGCTTTTTTATTTCCCCCAGGTCTCTGTTCAAATACTGCCTTCTCGGGGAAGTGTTCCCTGACCACACTATCTAAATTAACACCCCCTTACTCTCCAGCTTACCTTACTTGACAGTGGATATCTGTCATGCATGATTTTCCCAAATATTTTGTATACCTTCTTCTCATTTTAGTAGTTTCCCATATTGTGAATCCAATGTAAACTCCAATTTTTCTAATGTAGAATTAAAAAAAAAAATCTGGAATTTCCAGACCCCCTTACCAGTGGAGTGCAGATACCGCTGATCAGATGGAAGGCTTTGCTTTGGAAGGCAGCTGTGTGACAAGCAGACTGAACATAGGCACTCCTTGTGTTAATGCAAGTGTTAGCAGGAGGCCCAAGCTTCCATGTTGGCAGGAGCGAAAGCAGCCTTTGCCTGTGTCAAAGGCGGTGTGGTGTAAAGATCAGTGGTGGCAGCAGCAACTGCAGCTTCCCTTCAGATCAATTTTATAGTATAGTTCTGGAGATTGTTTTTCTGTGAGCTTTCCATCAGCTCTTAGATCCCTTCCTGCTGAGACAACTACTGGATTCAGCCCTCTGCATGTAGGACTCTGGTACAACATGCATTCATGCATTTATGTTTTTCTCATGGCATTCCACATATTATTTATTTGATTATTTGATTATTATCTACTAGTATGTGTCCCTAGTATCTAGGACAGTACCCAGTTCATAGTAGGTGCTCAGTAAATATTTGATGACTAGAAAAATGCACTAACCATGACAGGATTTCTTTTATCCTCTAGATATTTTAGCTATTGGTATTAGTTATCTCCTGTTGCACAATTCCTCTAACTCTTAAAGCAGCAAATATTTCTTATCTCACATGGTTACTATGGGCCAGGAATCTTGGAACAGTTGAGCTGGGTAGTTCTGGCTCAGGTTTTCTCAGGAGGTTGCCAACAGGATGCATGCAGGGAGGGGCTCCAGTCATCCAAAGGCTTGATGGGGGCTGGAAGGTCTACTTCTAAGATGGTTCACTCACATAGCTGTTGGCAGGAGACTTTAGTTTCTTGTCATGTGAACCTCTCTATGGGTTACTCAAGTGTCCTCACCACGTGGCTGCTGGTTCCTTCTCCTGACCAAATGAGAAGAGGCACAGAGACAGTGAGACAAAGAGAGATAGAGGCAGAGAGAGACAGATGGACAGATAGAGACAGAGACAGATAGATACAAAGAAAAATAGAAACAGACACAGAGACCGAAAGAGACACACACAGAGATATAATGACAGAGAGACAGAGACAAAGAGATAGGTAGAGAGGCACAGAGAGAGCCATTATTATAATGTCTTTATAATGGTATTTCCATTATAAATATTATAATA
>NW_012114688.1:5250496-5280488 GCF_000951035.1 Colobus angolensis palliatus
CACCGTGTTAGCCAGGATGGTCTCGATCTCCTGACCTTGTGATCCGCCCGTCTCATCCTCCCAAAGTGCTGGGATTACAGGCTTGAGCCACTGTGCCCGGCTTTTTAAAATGATTTTAATACCACCATACCATTAAAGCATGGAGTAAAAGAAGCTGTAGGCCGATTTCTCATCTCTTTCTTGGATTTCCATCAAATGTTTCCTCATCCCCCTGTCCTTAGCAATATATTCAGCTAAAATACCGCATTTTCTGCCCTTCTTGAAGTTTGATTTGGCAGCATGATAAAGTGCTGGGAGGCTGCTCACTCAGCAGGATGTGGACCCCCCTCATCTGCCATTTCTTTCTTCCCACTCTTTGTAATGTAAATGTGATGATGGGCCCTCCAGTAGATATCCTAGCAATATCTCTATATCTTAGCAGTACATCCAGTAGATATCCTAGTAGGTATCTGCCAATATATCTATATCCTAGCAATATATCCAGTAGACATCCTAGTAGATATCCATGAGCAATCTAGGGAATGAAATATATATATATATATAGAGAGAGAGAGAGAGAGAGCAAAATTAGAATGGATAATGATTGTGGAGTCACCAAACAAGCTCTGGACTGACTATCTCCCCTCTATCCTATCTTACTTAAGCCAAAATTCCTTTGGGTTCCCTTTTATTTATAATAAAACTGATTCTGATATATGTATCCTTGGGTGAGTGTTTCCAAATGTCTTTTGTTTACTCTCTTTTCTTGGGAGATTGTCTGTTCTACCATGCAGTAACTCACTGGCGGAGCTTAAACTAGAAGCCATTGGCCTTCAATCCCAGCACAGGTCTGCTTCTACTTCATCACATAGATTCTGTGGATGCCAAGGAAAGAAGTTCTTTTCCAGCCAGAGTAGAAAAGCCAGGAATTATTGAAATTTTATTCCAGTTGTTTAGATATTAGGGACTTTGTTTTATAACAAACTTAAGAGTCTCACGAAAGCTTCACTAACTTTAGTTTCTAGTTAAATAAACCTTTCTCAGCAGGGGAGACATTACTTGTTTTATTTTCATTCGCCGGTTCTGTCCACTGAGCTCAACCTATTATTCTTTACCCCACAGTTTGCTGAGAGTTTCTGACATCCCTTATATTAAAACCTATCTCTTAGAGTCTTTTCCAGACTCTAGAAAACTCCCTATGATGACAATAGTGTATTGTCAGAACATTTATTTTTTACATGCCAGATACCTTGCAGTCATTATTTCTAACTCTTGCAACCATCTGGAACAGTAGCACTATTATCATCTCCATTTTTTAGAAGAGGAAATCAAGCCCTGGAGCCTTATTTGGGGTTACACAGTTCAAAAGTGGCTGAACTTGGAGCCAAACCAGGCTCAAAATGGCCCCAGAGCCAGTGTTCTTTCCACTTCTCCTGTTCTTTGCCCTTCACTGAAATCTTGTTGGATACAGTTACAGTAGAAAGAATAAATATGGAATGAAAATTACAGTGTAATTGCCAAATTGGCTGACTCCAGCATGTACAGTCTTGGGAATGTATCTGTCTATAATATTTTTTCTTAATATAATTTTTGGAAAACAGATTGGCAAATCCTCATTAGCTAGCATGGGCCATCAGCCAGGATGTGGGAGTCACTTCATAAAATGAAATCTTATGTTAAAATAGTGTTCATTGAAATATGTTTTTCCCAGAGGGTTATGTTTTTAGTGAAGGCACTCAATGGTGAACACTTAGACCTTGCCCTCTTCTCTACTCTCCTTCTCCTCGGGTCCTTTCAGATGGGCAATAGTGTCACGGGAAGCCACGGGGGTGCAAAGTCCAGTGAAGCTAAGAGGGGCACAACTGGGGAGGATGGAGCAGAGAGAGAGATGGTAGGAACATTGACGTGTTTTCCATTAGCAAAATACTTTTTTTTTCATTGAATTAATATTTTATTTAACTCTCACATACCAAAATAAGCTAGGTTTCAAAAATCATGTTTTATAAAGGAAGAAGCTGATAGGCAGAGAGGTTAAGATCATAAAGTGAGTGATCAAGTTAGAATCTGAATTCAGAGTTGTCTGATCACAAATCTCATGCCCTTGGTAGTATATCATGTTTCCTTTCATGAGCAGTAATATTAATAGTATCAGATGTTTTTATCCTGCTTTGTGTTTTGCATATATTCTCTCATTATTTTCATAATAATCCCGTCAGGTGCTTGTGACAGTAAATTTTGTGTGTCAGTTTGGCTAGGCTATGGTACACAGATATTTAGTCAAACATTATTCTAGATGTTTCCATGAAAATATTTTTAGATGAGATTAATATTTAAATCAGTAGATTTTGAGTAAAGCAGATTACCCTCCATAATGTGAGTGGGCCTCATCCAATCAGATGAAGGCCTTAAGAGAAAAAGATGGACTCCTGCTAATAAGAAGGAATTCTGCTAGCTGTTTGCCTGTGGACCCACACTGAAACTTTTTCCCAACTCTCCAACCTGCTGGCCTACCCTGTAGATTTTAGACTTGTCAAGCTTCTAAAATTGCAGGAGCTAATTCCTTAAAATCATCTCTCTCTGTATATCCATCCTGTTGGTTCTCTTTCTCCGGTCAACTCTAATACAATAGTTATTATTATCACCCCATTTTATGGATGAATAAAAAGGTTCAGAGAGTTTTAATACATTGCCTTCTAAACTGCTGAACTATCCAGGGTGACACAGCTAATGACTGGGGGACCTGATACTCAAAATCAGTTTACTTGTCTTGAAGTCTTTCTTTTTCCGCCTTCTTAGAAATTATTCTTTACCTCCTACAGTTCTAGAGGTCAGAAGTATGAAATCAGTTTCACTGGGCTAAAGTCAAAGTGTCAGCGGGGCTTTTTAAGGCCCCAAGGGGGAGGATTTGTTTCCTTGTCCTTCTCAGCTTCTTGTGGCTGCCTGTGTCCCTCTGCTTGTGACTTCTCTCTCCATCTTCAAAACATACCGTTCTGATCTCTGCTTCCCTGAGCACCTGGCCTTTCTGTCTTCTGGAGTCAGAAAGTCATCTCCCTCTGTGTCCCTCTTGTAAGGACTTTTGTGATTACATTTAAGGCTCACCTGGATAATCCAGGCTGCTCTCCCCAACTCAAGATTCTTAAATTAATCACATCTGCAAAATCTCATTTGCTCTATGAGGCAACATTCACAGGTTCCAGGGATTATGATGTGGGTCTCTATGGGAGCCATTATTCAGCCTACTACACTTAGCTTTGTCTTTTTTTAAATTTTAAAATCATACATAATTTAATTTGATTACACAAATATGCCTACTTCTTTCCTTTCTCATTTACTTTACTAATTCTTTTATGAAGTAGATTCAAATGAGAGCTTTGAAAAGAAATGACTCGAAATACTGGAACAAAGACTAGAATTATTGAATTAAACACATTACATCTGCTTTAAAAAAGCTATGACTCAGAATCCGTAGATATCCTCAAAGTGATTTACATGAACTCTTCTCCCTTAGAGAAAGTTTATCAAATCTATTAACCAGTTACCAAGGTGACTGATTTGAGTAGCATGTTTATGAACTTCTCTTCTGTTTAGGAGAATGACCAAAATGTAGGGCTCAGGTGGGAGAGGAAGCAGAGGTGAACGGTAATCTTTGGGTTGTGTAATCGCTTCCCAGATGACTGAGAGCTGGCTTGTAAGTTTGATACATCTATGTAGAAAACTCACTTTGCTAAAAAAAAAAAAAAAATTCTCACTTTGCTCCAGTGGGTTCTTGTTTTCTTGTCCCAAAGAAACCCCCAGGGACTCATTTGGTTAGATTTCATGCTACTAGAGCAAGTTTTCTAGTGTCAGCAACTTATTTCCTCACCTTCAGCAGCCTCCTGTGACATTGAGATTCACGCCTCAGCTCACCTGATCTGTATAGTGACGAGAGAGCTTAAGCTCTGTGGTCAGACAGACCCATATTTGAATCCCAAATCCACTACTTAGTATGTGGTGTCCTTGAACTTAGTGCAAAGCTTTAATTCTCCATCAGCAGAGTGAGGCTAATATCTTTCACACATAGAGGTTGACTGGATTAAATGCAAACAGAGTGTTTATACTGATATCTCCTATCCCTCTTTGCATCCCCTTGGCAACCGTTCACCTTTGATTTACTACTACACCTGCTAGAGGGACAGGCAGAATGAAAAGTACCACATTTCCCGTGTTAGAAGCAGGCCTGATAGTGCCGCTCACCTTTGCAGAGACAATCCTAGTCATGCTAAGAGGTGAGTGTGAGGGCTTCCCCTCTTCCTCCCTAACAGAGCCCCTATTGTGTCCTGATGGCAGGCAGCTCTGTGCACCTTGCAGAGCATGCTGCCTGACTAGTCTAAGTCAATCATAATCATTACAGTCCTCTTTGCCTGTGATTAGTTCAGGGCTGACTCTGTGATTTATTTCTGGTATACGAGGCACAAGAAAATAGAAGTTTTCTGAGGAAATTCAGGGAATAATTTCCTTCCTGGATTTTTAAAATTGGCTTCAATTCACTCCATTGGCAAGAGAGTGAGAAATTCCCTCTCTAGGGATATAAAGACAGCTGAACAGCAAACACATGACTCCTGACACTGGGCAGGTGAGATTTGCAGCAGTTCATTGGCCACATATACTCACAGCTCTAGGGGAGGAGGAGGGGAGGGGAGGGTAGCCCATGCCACACATGGCCACATGGAAAGGTGTTGCATTTGGGACCATGGTGAACAACTAGGGGTGGTAGGGGGCAGGCTTTGTCATATCAACAGGATGTGTTGTGCCCTGGTTCTTGAGGGGGTGTGTGATGGGATTGTTTGAATAATCCTGTGGGCTGTCAGGGAGCTGAAACCTGATACTCAAGTGTGAATAGGAGCTGTGTCTGGTCACCTTGATAAGGAGGGTCTTTTCACTAGGGGACCTTATCTGTGGCAGCAGAGTGGGGAGGGAGAATTTTAGTTGGGCCATAGGAGACTCTAGCATTTTCACGAGATGTCAAGCCAATACATAATATTTGGCCTTTATTTTAGTTCTTACACCTTCCATTATACTGAGGGTCCTGGAAAGTGGGGAGGTGGAGAGAGAGAGAGAGCAGACCTTTCTTCTCTTTGGTTATCTTCTTGTGCGAACATGATGATTATAGTTAGAAGCATAACATCAATTTTGCAACTATGAAGAGACACTTTGCAGGCATTCCAAAGCGAGTAGAGAAAAAAGAAAGAACAAGCCTAGGTCTCCGATTGTTCTTTGAAGTGCTGAGATTTCCCAGAACTTTCTACTACCAGACTTGGTTTATATGACTTACTAAACTCCTATTGTTGAACCACTTTTAGTCTGTTATTCTTCCACTTGTAGCTGAAGCATCCTGATGGGGAAGGCTTGATGTTCTTACTATTGATAAGGGAACAGTTTCCCTGTAATTTTATATGTATAATGTCTTTCCTGTGACTAATATGGTTATTCATATTATATTAAGTTACGGTTATGCTATAAGAGTGGTTGGAGTAACCATTTTGAGTGAGAGTGAAGTACTAGGATAATCAGAGAGAAAACTCCAATGAGAGACTGCTGAGTCTCTTGGTCTGCTTTCCTGCCTTACAAAGAGAATATTACTTTTATATTACTCTTAAGCATAATTTTAACAAAATTTAAGCCACTGCTAATTTGTCAATCCCTAAAGTATAAATTTATAATTTAAATTCACATACTTTAAATTCAAATACTTTAAATTTATAGCCACAGGTTACCCAATACCCTCAGGTTGCTTTGTGACCTGCAGGAAGATGGAGCTAACATGTATCGTTAAAAGAAAAGTCTATTTTGCAGTCTATGGAAAATCTGCAATTAACATGAAGTATCAGACTTAGAAACATGACAAGATAAGCCAAAATAAAATAAGGAGCATGTTATAGAATAATGGACAATATTCAGAATATCATGTTCTGATTTCTATCTTCCTTGCATCTATATACTTAACAAAAATCAACAATAAAAAGACAAGGGAGGATCAGGAAAAAATAATTAATGAGTACTAGGCTTAATACCTAGCTGATGAAATAATCTGTACAACAAACCCCGTTGACAGACATTACTTATGTAACAAACCTGAACATCCTGCACATGTACCCCTGAACTTAAATTAAAAGGTAAACAAAGACAAAGGAAATGATATTGCACTTTTCTTTTGGAAAAAAGTTGAATAATTTTGTTAAAATGATATTACAAAGTGATTTTATTGCTTAAACCTTGCCTCAAATTATTTCTGAGCTATTAAGTGTTCTATGATGTTGTTTTGAAAATTGCCTATATATATATATATATATATAAACTTAATAAATTTTTTTTTTTTTTGAGATGAAGTCTCGCTGTGTCTCCCACACTGGAGTGCAGTGGCATGATCTCCGCTCACTGCAAGCTCCACCTCCCAGGTTCACGCCATTCTCCTGCCTCAGCCTCCCGAGTAGCTGGGACTACAGGTGCCCGCCACCATGCCCAGCTAATTTTTTGTATTTTTAGTAGAGACGGAGTTTCACCATGTTAGTCAGGATGGTCTCGATCTCCTGACCTCGTGATCCACCCGCCTCAGCCTCCCAAAGTGCTGGGATTACAGGCGTGAGCCACCACGCCTAGCCTCTGTAATAAATATTTAAAATTCTTCCTATATATTCTCAATAATAGCTGAAGGAAACGAATAAGACATCAGTGTTGGGTATTGGAATGCAATTTTCAAAATAATCTCAATATAATACTTTCTCTACTAAAGCAATAAAAGTTACTGGGTTTTGGGGATTGAAAAAATTCTCATGAATTTATGAGAATTAATTATGAAACTTAATAAAAATGTTATTTTTTTGATAAAAAATACAATGATTGTAAAATGATAAAAACATTCAATTTTTGATGCTAGAACTCTGGTAGGCCAAGAAAGAACAGCTTTTCCTAGTACTATTGACTCTTTACCTTCCCAAAGTCCCAAGAAGACCAGATGTCCATGGCCTTCTGAAGGCCATTCACCACATTAGATATCTGCACAAAGCCAGAAGTTATCCCCGCGCTGCCTGTGACCAAGTCTTAACAGGTGGCTCTCAGCCCCCTTGGCTGCTCTTCTTCACTTGGCATCTGAACAGCGGTGGCCAATGAATGAAGAGTTTTGTATACCATGCTAAGGAGCTCTCAATTCTGCAGGTAATCAGGAATCTATTAAGGATTTTTAATTTGGACAGTGGTGCTTCCAATAGTTTTACAGCAGGACCACTGTAGTGAAGGGCATGTTAGTGGCGATGGAAGAGTGGAGCTACTGGGGAGGTAGTTACCATGATCAGGAGAAACAGAATGAAACTGGGCTCCATCAGTATCACTACAGATGCAAAGATATACAGGCAGGCAAAATTGAAAGACCCCAAGTAGATACACTGGGGAGGAAGAGGCAAACAGGACAGTGAGAGGGCTAAAGGAAGCTAGTTAGAATTGTGCTTACTGTTAAATGAAATGAACTCTAATGTCTGAGATTCTCTGTAATTAGAAAACAACGACCCAGAGCCTGGACCAAAGGCTTGCAGCATTGATTCTGGCTTCCCTGAAGAGATTATACTCTAAGGTTTCTTTGCTGTTGTTGCTGTTTTTATTACATTTTTTGTTTTTCATTTTTAACTGTTTCAGATAGTTATGGTGTTGAGATAAATGACCTCTTGATTATGTATTTCAGTGACATGTGTATGTTGAATAAAAAGTGAGTTATATTACTTTCTATTGTAAACTCACAAAGGTCATGGATCAGGATGAATTTTCTAGAGCTCATTTTAGGTCCTCAATAAACCATAAAAACAATCACATTTTCCCATAGAAGACTTCATTAGAGGAGAAATACCACCATACTCTAAAGGGTTTTCTCTTCCAGGAAAAGTATCTAAATAAAATTAGAAAGATACAAAAGAAAGCATATTATATTATAATATCAGTTATAGCCTGAAAAATGAAAATATGACAATGGATACAATTCATTTATTTTTCAACAATTACTTATGAACACTGTTTACCAATGCATTCTTTTTTTTTTTTTTTAAGACAGGATCTTGCTCTGTTGTCCAGGCTGGAGTGCAGTGGCATGATCATGGCTCACTGCAGCCTTGATCTCTTGACCTTCCTGGCTCAAGAGATCCTTCCACCTCAGTCTCCCAAGTTGCTGGAACTATAGGCATGTACTACTGTGCCTGGCTAATCAATTTTTTTTTTTTTTTTTTTTGTAGAGACAGGGGTCTCTGTATTGCCAAGGCTGGTCTTGAACTCCTGGGCTCAAACGTTCCTCCAACCTTAGCCTCCCAAAGTGCTGGTATCCTAGGCATGAGCCACCAGGCCTGCCATTATAAATGTATTTTATAAGCAAAGCACAGCATTAATTAAAATGATAATTATCTTGATTTGCTAAAAAATACATTGTTATCTGAGAGGAGGAAAGAATTACTGAGGGAGGGATAAACTGTTTCATTAATAAGTCAGAAAGTATATGCAATCCAACTGTTGATGTCTGAAATAAAACAGACTAAATTTTAAAAACAAGAATATCTATACATCAGCAATTCCAGTCATTGTTTACAACACAACAAAGTGTCTTCACTTTCCAAATGAGATATTTGTGAAAATCTTAAAAAGTATAAACAGTAAATTTATTTAAACTAACAATTATGCCAGAGGACATTTGGAGGCAAAGGGATGCTGCTGGGAAATCAGACCATATTTTGAAATTCTAGAAAAACTAAGAATTCACCTGGGCACAAATTGAAGGTGAGGCTTTACTAGTACAGAAATAATTGATTATACTTATCAACTGGGACACACTTTGCAACAGTTACACTTAGGGGTACTTGGAAGTAGACACAAAGAATTGGGTCAACATTCCTGCATTGCCTTTTTTTTTTTTTTTAACTGTGTCACCTTTGGCAAGTTATTTAATTTCTCTATGCCTCAGTTTCTCCACTTGTAAGATGGGCTGTAATTCATACTTACTTTCCTAGATCATGACTAACATTAGAAAGTGTGTTAAAAGCCCCCAGTACGTGAGAGCTCTTGCTCAATAGTAGCTCTTCTAATTAAGTTGCAATTACTATTTTAAGACCAGGTGCAATAATTAGAAAAATCATTTCGGTAATCCTCTCATAGTCTTTTGTTTTTACATGAATCATGAATACCTAAACTTTTCCTAAGGATTTAAAAATATGGGAATGAAAAAAATGCTTTAAAAATTAGTGCACTTCAATATTTTATGTAAGAAAATATTAGAATGCTACACTTGTTAACTTGATCACATTATTAATTAGAATACAAATAAACTTTTAATACCCTTAAAGCCTACAGTATAAAAATCTGACCAGTTCAGCATAATTAGTAGTAAAGTATCTTTCTTGTTCGGGCAAGATGAGCCAAATGTCATTGATTTTAACTTGCACTTAGGCATCTTTTTATGGAATTTTATGTGCAAAAGTAAATTTGCCATGTGTATGGGAAATGGAACTAAAGAAAATGAATCATTACAATCAAGGATGAGGAAGAAAATATTCAGGACATTGGCAAATATCGTTTGGCCACACTAAGCTAGGTTTTCTAAAGAGAATAGAGTTCTAATTGCCCAAGGGATTGCTTTTCTGCCTGGAACCATTTATTCCTTGGTCCACAAACTTCTTGTGGTTTACATTCTTGATGAAAATATTTTATCATAGGATTGGATTTCTCTGACATCTGTTAAAATTTATTTTATATTCTCATGCTGGCTCAAATCCAGTTACCTACTTACATAATATCTTGTAGTTATCAGAGTCATGCATATAGAAATACCTCTAAAATATATCTAAATGAATTTTTCTCCTTTATACAACAAACCCCTCCCAACACCATATCTGCTTTAGGGCTACAAATTAATGTTGAGGCACTGAAAACACTATGTGACTGTAAATGAGGCAAAAATAAATCCCTTTTGTAAAAATAAAAGCCAATACATCTCAGAAAAAAATAGAAATGAAGACATTGAGGTGATGAAAATTTTGAGACACAGTAAAAATACTTTGTAAGGCCATATATTGGCAATAAATTTGTTACTGTATGGCAATTTCAGGATTCCCACAGGGATCCCCAGTATATTTCTCTGTATATGCATTTACTCTGTCTTAAGAAAAGAGAATATTATTTTTATGACTCTGATCATTTTCAATATGAAAATGATTCTGATCATCTTCAATCTAGGCAAATGCCAACAGAAAATTATCAGAAAATCTACAGCAATTCAGAAGAAAAAGAAAACTAGGTGATGGAAACTGATTTGCATAAATGGACAGATGAAGAAAATGTTCATCAAGAAAAAAATGTCCTCATTGAAATTATCATTGCAGAGTAACATTCTTCAGGATGTACATTACCAGGTGATGAAGGTGAACAGCACAATGTCTAGGCTACAGAGATACTTGTCTTCTGAGTAAGAAAGTTTACCTCTCTAAATTAAAAAAAAAAAAAAAGATTTAGGGAGTAAAAGTACTTTTTAAAAAAATGTAGACTTATTGTGTAGTTGTGAAGCCTGGGCTTTTAGTGAAATCATCACCTGAATGATGTACATTGTACCCAGTGAGTAATTTCTCACCCCTCACTCCCCTCCCAACTTCTCACATTTTGGTTTCCAATGTCTATAATGCCACTCTGTTTTTCCATGTGTATAAATCGTTTAGCTCCCACTTGCAAGTGAGAACATATGGTATTTGATTTTCTGTTTTTGAGTTATTTCATGTAAGATAATGGCCTCCAGTTCCATCTATGTTGCTGCAAAAGACATGATTTCATTCCTTTTTATGGCTGTGTAGTATTCCATGGTGCATGTATACCGTGTTTTCTTTATCCAACCATCTATTGATGGACACTTTGGTTAATTCCTTGACTTTGCTATTGTGAATAGTGCTGCAATAAACATACAGGTGCATAGGTCTTTTTTTAATAAAATGATTTCTTTTCCTTTGAGTAGATTTTTAGAAGTGGGATTGCTGAATAAAATGGTAGTTCTATTTTCAGTTCTTTGCGAAATCTTCATACTGTTTTCCACAAAGATTGTACTAATTTACATTTTGGCCAACAGTATTTAAGTTTTTCGTTTTTTCTGTATCCTCACCAACAACTGTTCTTTTTTGAATTTTTAATAATAGCCATGCTGACTGATGTAAAATGGTGTCTCACTGTGGTTCTAATTTGCATTCCTCTGATGATTAGGGATGTTGATTTTTTTAATGTCTATTGGCCTTTTGTATGCCTTCTTTTGAAAAATGTTCATTTATGTCCTTTTTCCTGGGCTTGATTTTTCTTTTTTCTTTTCACATAGAGAGAGGAGCAAAGTTACATTTTTCTTTTCCTCTCGTTTAGTTGTTTGAGCTCTTTGTAGATTGTGGATATAGGCTCTTTGCTGGATGCATAGTTTGCAAATATTTTCTCTCATTCTTTCAGTAGTCTATTTCCTCTATTGGTTACTTTCTTTTTTTTGCTGTGCAGAAGCTTTTTAGTTTAATTAAGTCAAATTCATCTGTTTTTGTTTTTGTTGCATTTGCTTTTGAGGTCTTAGTCATACATTCTTTGCGTAGACCTTCATTCAGAAGTTTCTTTTAGAATTTTTATAGTTTTAGGTTGTAAATTTAAGCCTGCAATCTATCTTGAATTGGTTTCTGTATGTGGTGTGAGATAAGGGTCCAGATTTATTATTTATTTATTTGTTTGTTTATTTATTTATTGAGATGGAGTCTTGCTCTGTCACCCAGGCTGGAGTGCAGTGGTGTGATCTTGGCTCACTGCAAGCTCTGCCTCCAGGGTTCACACCATTCTCCTGCCTCAACCTCCTGAGTAGCTGGGATTACAGGTGCCTGCCACCACACTCGGCTAAGGTTTTGCATTTTTAGTAGAGACGGGGTTTCACCATGTTAGCCAGGATGGTCTCTGTCTCCTGATCTCATGATCCACCTGCCTCAGCCTCCCAAAGTGCTGGGATTCAGTTTAATTCTTCTACATATGGCAATCCAATTTTCCCAGCTCCATTTATTAAAAAAAAAGGTATTCTTTCCCCAGTGTACATTTTTGACAACTTTGTTGATGATCAGTTGCTTGTAGGTATGTGGCTTTATTTCTGGTTTCTCTATTCTGTTCCATTGATCTATGAGTCTATTTTAATACCAGTGCCATGCTGTTTTGCTTACTACAGCCTTGTATAATTTGAAGTCAGGTAATGTGATGCCTCAAGGTTTGCTCCTTTTGCTTTGGATTTCTTTGGCTATTTGAACTCTTTTTGTTCCATATGAATTTTGGGACTTTTTTTCTAATTCCGGAAAAAATGACATTGGTAATTTCATAGGAATTGTACTGAATCTGTAGATTACTTTGGGCATTATGGTCTTTTTGACAATATTGATTCTTTCAGTCCATGAGCATGGAATGTTTTTCCATTTGTTTGTGTCATTTACAATTTCTTTCATCAGTGTTTTGTAGTTCTCCTTGTAAAGATCTTTCTCCTTGGTTAAATATATTTCTAGTTAGTTTATTTTTTTGTAGCCATTGTAAATGGAATTGAGTTCTTGATTTAGTTCTCAGCTTGATTATTATTGATAGATAGAAATGCTACTGGTTTTTACACATTGGTTTTGTATCCTGAAACTTTACAGAAGTCATTTCTCAAATCTAGAAGTATTTCGGAAGAGTCTTCAGAGTTTTCTAGGTAAAAGATCATGTCATCAGCAAACAGTGACAATTCGACCTCTTCTTTTCTGATTTGGATAACTTTTATTTTTTCTCTTGTCTTATTGCTTTAGATAGGAATCTCAGTACAATGTTGAACAAGAGTGAAGAAAGCACACATCCTTGTCTTGTTTCGGTTTTCATGGAGAAGGCTTTCAACTCTTCCCCATTTGGTATTATGTTGGCTGTGGGTTTGTCATATATGGCTTTTATTATGTTGAGATATGGCCCTTCTATGCCTAGTTTGTTGAGTTTTAATCATAAAGAAATGATACATTTTACAAAATACTTTTCTTAATCTATTAAGATGATCAAATGGTTTTTGTTTTTAATTCTGTTTATGTGGTGAATCACATTTGTTGGTTTGCATATATTAAACTATCCTTGCATCCCTGAAATAAAACTCATTTGATCATGGCATATGGTCTTTCTAATTTGCTGTTGGATTAGATTTGCTAGTATTTTGTTGAGAATTTTTACATCTATGTTTATCAGGCATATTGGCCTATAATTTTCTTTTTTTGTGTGTGTCCTTGCCTGGCTTTGGTATCAGGGTGATACTGGCTTTGTAGTATGAGTTAGGGAGGAGTCCCTCCTCCTTGATTTTTTGAAAGAGTTTTAGTAGGAATGGCACCTTTTAGTCTTTGTACATCTGGTAGAATTTAGCTGTGAATCTGTCTGTTTTAGGCTTCTTTTCATTGGTATATTTTTTATTATCAATTCAATCTCACTACTCATTATTGGTTATTTCAGGATATCTATTAATACTTCTTTTTGTTTCAATCTCGAGAGGTTTTATGTTTCCAGGAATTTATCGATTTCCTCTAGGTTTTCTAGTTTGTGTGCGTCGAGATACTCATAGTAGTCTCGATGATCT
This sequence comes from Colobus angolensis palliatus, assembly GCF_000951035.1. Classification (NCBI taxonomy): domain Eukaryota; kingdom Metazoa; phylum Chordata; class Mammalia; order Primates; family Cercopithecidae; genus Colobus; species Colobus angolensis. The sequence goes on from NW_012114688.1 coordinate 5,264,106, forward strand.
TTTCTATTTCTTGGTGTCAGTTATAATGTCTCCTTTATCATTTCTGACTGTGCTTATTTAAATAGTTTCTCTTTTTTTCTTGGTTAATTTAGGTAGCAGTCTATTGATTTTGTTTATCCTTTCAAAGAACTGATGTATCTCCCAGGAGTTCTCTGAGCTTCTTGTTTCTGGATATCTAAATCTCTAGCAAAACCACAGAAGTTTTCAATTATTTCCTCAAATAGGTTTTTCAAGCTTTTTTCTTCTTTTCCCTCAGGAATACCTATGACTCATAGGTTTGTATGCTTTGCATAACCTCATATTTCTTGAAGGTTTTGTTTATTGTTTACAATTCTTTTTCCTTTATTTTTGTTTGACTGGGTTAATTTGAGAGACCTGTTTTCAAGTTCCAAAGTTTTTTATTCTGCTTGGTCTAGTCTTTTGTTGAAATTTCAACTATATCTTGTAATTCCTTCAATAAATGTTTCACTTTTAGAAGTTCTGTTTTTAAAAAATATTTATCTATTTAGCAAATTTTTATTCATATCCTGAATTGTTTTTCTGTTTTGTTTGTGTTGGTTTTCAAGTTTGTTTTGGATCTCATTGAGCATCCTTATAATTCATATTTTGAATTCTCTATTTGGCATTTCAGAATTTTCATTTGATTAGGAACTATTGCTATAGAGCTAGTGTAATCTATAGTGGGTGTTGTAATACCCTGTGTTTTTATACTGCCAGAATTCTTACACTGGTTCCTTCTCATTTGTGGAGACTTTCATTTCTTACTTTTGAATTTGCTTTCATTTGGATGGGACTTTTTTCCCCGTTTGAGAGTGTCACTGTAATGTATGTTGAGTAGGGTCATTTGGCTTTGCTTCTGGGTGCTTTCATGGGGCCAAGGATCTGTTTGAATTCCTTGGTTCTAGAAAACCTTAGTGTGGTGGTTTTCCAAGAATCTTGTTGTAGTAGTGGTGTACTGGGCATGTGAGCAGGCTCACTGCCTCATGCGGAGACAAGAGGGCAGAGGTCTTTGTAGGCTTACTTGGTTCCCCAGTGCCATGCACTTCTGTCAGCAGTTACTGTATTGGGTTGTGCAGTTCAACCTCTAGGCCAGTAGGTGGTGCTTGGGGGTAAAAGCTGACTGAGCACTTCCAATTGTGCCAGCAGATACTGTAATGGGCTGTGCAGGTTGAGCTCTGGAGTTGTAGGTGGCACTTACAGGAGAGAAGCAGCTATGGCGGTGGCAATGGGATTTATGCTTGGCCTTTGTTCAAACCAGAAGATGTATTCGGATGTCTCAGGCAATGGGTGGGCTGTGGAACTATGTTCCCTGTTCTGTGCTCTACCACTAGGCAGGTGGGAGGAGCAAAGCAAGATGGGACTGTGTTGGGCAAGCCCGTGTCCAGGCTCCCTATGACAGGCACAAGTGGTGGCTCCAACAGGGGTTAGGGGGCAGCTCTCTTGCCACTGGGACAATTTTCCAGGGTGGTGGAGGCACCTCTACCACGCCAAAGCACCTGCTGAGGAGAGGGGGATTTGTGGGAGAAAAGGGACATCTGGGGTTCCACAGCTCACTAGTGAGTAGTAGCACCCATCTAGCTCTCACAGCTTAATTCAGCAGGTCTCCCACTAGCATTTGGCCACTGGCAGCAGGCCACGACAGCCAGCCCTGTCCCAAGCTGTCTGCCGTTCAGATTGCAAAGCTTCCCCAGGCCCTGAGGTTCCCTGCCTGAGACAGAAGATGCACCCCATGGCACACCCTTCCTGGATCAGTCTCACAAAGGATGAGGTGCCCAGCTCCTGCACCACGGCATGAACACCTGCCACACTCTCCTCTTAATTCTGATGGTGGGATCTCCTCCTCCACTCAAGATTAGATTGACAATACCATCCTTTGGCCCCTGAACAGCTTGAGTCCTGAAGTAGGGGGATGTAATCAGGCCAGTGAACTCATCCTCAGGCCTCCTGGGTTCAAGTGCTGGCTGAGATAGGGAAGGGCCAGCAGGTCCCAGATTGTCAGCAGAATACTCAGTCCTGGCAATGGTGGTGGCTGCAGCCTTACCACCAGGAAACCCAAGCCCCTTTCTACAGAACAGCCAGGCAAGCAGATTTGTGGAAGGCAGGCAAGTGTTGGTTGTGTGGTTTCACAGCAGTGGCAGGAGTATTTGTCCTTGGTGCATGTGAGAGTGCCCAGCATCTCCTCTTACTCCCTGGCCCAGCAGCCAGCAGGGGCAATAGCAGCCCTAGTACATATACTGAGCCTTGGGGAATGGGCACCTAGAATGGCACTGTGCTGCAGCTACCCAGTACTCAGAAGCCTGTGGACTCCACGTGAGTTTGAGCAATGCCTCTGCACAATCTCCAGACAGCTTTCGATGCCAGTCTGCAGGCAGGAGGGTCAATGGGCTGTCCTGTAGCTAGGATTGTAAAGGTCCGTGGAGAGAATGTGAAACCCCATGGGTCTCTCACTTACCCCTTCTCTGGGTCTGAGAGCTGCTGCCTTTTAAAATTTACTTAGGTGATCTTGACCTCAATGTATAAAATCAATGCTATTCTCTTCCATGCTCAAAAAGGCTTTCTTTTGTATACATTCCTACCATGTTAGGTAGGCACTGAAAATTAGGACAAAACTCTTGTTTCACATCTCTTTTGAGGAATATAAAGGCCTATAATTGGATGAATGCAACCCAGTATATACAGTGACTCGGATCAACTCTCACAGGGGATTGAAGGGGAAGAAAACAAAGAAGATTGTGTGTCTTCTAGACACCAGGAGATAGAAAAGCAGGAAAATCGCCTCAATGTCTGAAACGGAAATTTGGTATTACGGTGTAACTGACTCTATGACTGGCAGTGATTAATTTTAGAAAGAGACAGAAACAGGTAAATGTTCTTCATTAGACAAAGTATTCTACTTTTTATAATAGGACTTTCATCTGTAGTTATTCCTTCACTTTATTCTCACTCAGAAACGGTGTCTTTGTAAGTAAGGATGGTAGCTTGTACGTTCTTCCATTTGAAGACTTACAACGCTTTTGTGTAGTTCAAGAGTCATTCTTGTTGGATTTGGGGCTAAAGAAGAGTTAGACTCTGAGATTCTCCAGCGTTTTTACACTTTTAAATTCAAGAGACAATGGTATAAAGGTTTAAGAAACACACACACATATGGACATATTGAATTGCAGTAGTATCTTTAAAAAATGTTTTTTGACCTATTTCAAACAAATCACACTCTGATAACTTTAGAGATTTCCAGGCCTAATTTCTGTGTCATTATAGCGATTAAAGATTGTAATATTCACATAGCTGTTGTCATCTTGTCAAATTGGATTTTGTTTAAGAATATCTGGGAAATTCTCGCTTCTGCACTTAGTAATAGGCCAACAATCAGGGAGTCTTGGCTCGGAGGTTGAAATCTCAAGGGTTCAGAAAGAAAGTGGTAAAGAATTAAATATGAATAACATTATGTCTGATGCACCTTTCCTGGAAGGGTGATGGTGCAGAATCTTTATTTTAAAATGTTAAAGGCTTTCTTCAGAGTTAAAAATTACTTTCTGTTCAACATGTTATGTTTTCTAAGTGAAAATTCAGTAGATGCTATCTGAACTTTTTAAACTGGACTGCCTAGAACAAAATTGTTATTTTACTACTTAGAAGGTAGAAAAGTGGTGTATCTTCAATTTTCAAATGTGTAGATTTACTAAATCAATATTTATTAAACATAAACTATATAGACAAGTACTGGTACAGACATTGCATATATAGCAGTTAACAAAATGCACAAAATTCCTCTCTTTATGAATCTCACATTCCAATGTGAGGGTAGGTGGAACAGACACTAATCAATATAAATACATAAAATATATGGCATGTTTATGTAACATAAAGCAAAGAAGAAAAGTAGGAAGTGCTGGGTGTGTTGTGAAGTGCTGCGTATGGATACATGGGGGGATGCTGGACATGGTCAGGCTAGAGTGGTCAAGGAGGCTCTCCCAAGGAGAAGATATGTTAGTAATACCTGAAGAAAGAAATAGAGTGAGCCATGTGATTGTTTTGGGGAAGAACATTCCAGGCAGAGAAAAAAATAAGAGGTGGGATTGTGCATGGTAAGAGCAGTTTGGCTAGAGAAATGTGAGAAAGGAGTAGAATGATAGGACTCTGGTTTGGGGAATTAACATATGACATAGGACCTTGGATAACAATGAAGGGGCCACAGCTTTTACCCTAGAAGCCCCTGGAGAATTTTGAAGGGAGAAGCAACAGAATCTACTTTATAACATTAAAAAAAGATGACTGTGGATCCTGTGCTCATAAGAGAATGTAGCCTATAGTGAAATCTCCTTGTCTAAACTCTACATCATTATTAAGTTCTGTAAGTTTTAGGGAAGCTGGCAGCTGAGCAGTGGGCTGAGGGAAGACACTGATCCACCCATGTCATGTACCACTATGGATTCTTCTGAGTTCATGAGACATGAAATCAAAGATTCAGTTTAAGGTTATTGACAGAGTTTGTCGTATACCTATTTGCCACTCAGAAGTTTCTTCCCATAAATCTTAGGTGAAAATAGCACAACAAGAAGGGATGACAGGCTTTAAAATTAGATGGAGCTGCCTATAATGTTTTTTCATTTACTAGTTACGATATCTTTGTCAAATTAACTCACCTGTGGGAAAGGAGAAAATACCACCCCTCTCATGGAACTGTTATAAAGATATGCACACACACACACACCACACAAACGTATGCTATTGCCCAGCTAGTGACTGATACAAAGTAGGCAAGCAATAGACATTAATTTCTTTCCTTCTTTGTTGGTCTTTCGAAACTAATCACCCCTGTGTCTTTGGCAGATTTAATGATAACAGGTAACTTAAATACCTGGATTTGGAATTTCTAAGATATATAATTCTAATTATAGGTGACTTGGTTTATAAAGACAATTACCCTATGTGCTAGGTCTCTACAGAAGAGTAGCTGAAACAAAAAGCAGTCTCTCTTGCCTGCCACCACGTAAGACGTGACTTTGCTCCTCTTTGTCTTCCACCATGATTGTGAGGCCTCCTTAGCTATGTGGAACTGTGAGTCAATCACACCTTTTTCCATGATAAATTATCCAGTCTCAGGTATGTCTTTATTAGGAGCATGAACACAGACTAATACAGTAAATTGCTACCAGGTAGTGGGGTGCTGCTGTAAAGATTCCAGAAAATGTGGAAGTGACTTTGGAACTGAGTAACAGATAGAGGTTGGAACAGTTTAGAGGGCTCAGAAGAAGACAGAAAAATGTGGGAAAGTTTGGAACTTCCCAGAGACTTGGAGGGCTCAGAAGACAGGAAGGTGTGGGAAAATTTGGAACTTCCTAGAGACTTGTTGAATGGCTTTGTCCAAAATACTGATAGTGATATGAACAATAAAGTCCAGGCTGAGGTGGTCTCAGATGAAGATGAGGAGCTTGTTGGGAACTGGAGTAAAGGTCACTTTTGCTATGCAAAGATACTGGCAGCATTTTGCCCCTGCCCTAGAGAACTGTGAAATGTGAACTTGAGAGTGATGATTTAGGGTCTCTGGCCAAAGAAATTTCTAAGCGGTGAAAGGATTCAAGAGGAAGCAGAGCATAAAAGTTTGGAAAATTTGCAACCTGATGATGTGATAGAAACGAAAATCCCACTTTTGGGGGAGAAATTCAAGCTTGCTGAAGAAATTTGCATAAGTAACGAGGAGCCAAATGTTATTCACCAAGACAACGAGGAAAATATTTTCAAGGCATGTCAGAGACCTTTGTGACAGCCCCTCCCATCACAGGACTGGAGGCCTAGGAAGGAGAAATGGTTTCCTGGGCTAGATCCAGGGTTCCCCTGCTATCTGCAGTCATGGGACTTGGTGTCCTGCATTCCAGTCACTCTAGCTGTGGCTAAAAGGGGTCAAGGTACAGCCCAAGCCATGGCTTCAGAGGGCACAAGCTCCAAGCCTTGGCTGCTTACATGTGGTGTTGGGCTTGTGAGTGCCCAGAAGTCAAGAATTGAGGTTTGGGAACCTCTGCCTAGGTTTCAAAGGATGTATGTATGTCAGATTTTTAAAATGCCCACAATGAAACATTACCTTTATGAGTTTTATACTAAGATGAAAAACATACATTCATTCACAAATATTTTTAAAATATTTTCTATGTTCCAGGAATTTCCTAAGCATTGGAGATAAAACAGTGAATAAAACAGTGAATAAAAAATAGAAAGAAAAGAAAAATTTTTCCTCTGTTCTGGAACATGTTATAATCAAAGAAAGAGGAAACTAAAATAAATAAATAAATGAAATATTAAGTTTGATGATAAACACCATGGGAAAAAAATCAAGCAGGAAATTAAAATTTGGAGTACAGGAGGCAGAGGTTTAATTATAGTTAGGGTGGCCAGGCGGGTCTTATTGAGAGGATAATATTTAAGCAAAGGCTTGATAGACTTGAGTGAGTCAGCCAGACAGATATCTGAGGAGAAGAGCTGTCCACACAGAGGGACAGCAAGTAAAAGACCCTGAGTGGGGAGCTTAAGAACTGGAAGGGTATCTGTGTGGGTTGAATGAGCAAAGGGAAAATTGAAAGTAAGTGAAATCACAGAGGAAATGGGGAGTATAGGGTCTGATAAGTCACTGTAAGGAGATGGAAAATCAGTGAAGAGCTTGGAGAGTGATGTGATCTATCTGGATTTTGTTTGAACAGAATGACCTGTTTGCTATGAAGAAAATTACTTGTAGTCTTCAAGTAAGTATGGAAGCTTGGAGATTAATGGAAAGCTATTGCAGGAGGCAAGGAAAAAGCTGATGTTGGTGGCCCATACCAGAGTTGAATCACTTGAGAAGGAGGAATGTGGTTTTATTCTAGATACACTGTGAAGGTAGAATTGCTGGAATTTTTTGGTAGATTTGATTTGCGTTGCTGGAGAAAGAGAGGCTTGAACCATGATGACAGAGGTTTTGGCACCTGGAAAATGAACACTAACAGAAGAGTGGAAGAAGAGCAAGTTTTGGGTTCAGGAATTCAGTTTTGCACAGGTTTTCTGAGATACTCAAATGGAGATGTCAGGGACATTACATAATAACATAATAATTCAACAGCTGGATAAATGAGGCTAGCACAAAATCACATTAGGCTTCCAGAAAATGTCAAACCCAAAATTAAATTGAAAATGATTATAAATTTATAGTGTCCCAACAGCTTGGCAGAATCAAATATAAATCTTCTCAGGAGGAACTCACTATTATTCTTATTCCAGCCTTCAAAAAATCCCCAAAATAAATTCCACCCCCCTAAAAAAAGCAGTTCTAAATAAAGAATAAGAAAGCATCCAAGGAAAATGCAGCAAAACTCGGCAAAACAATAGGCCTCAGAAACAGGCAAGAAAAGGACTTCAGATAAAGAAGTTATTAGACATAGGTTGAAAGGATTTTATTAAAAAATTAATATATGTGAGGCAAGCAACAAACTATAATGAATTACCATTCTGAGTAGACAAATAAAGCAAATAAAGTATCAATAATGCTTAGACCACGTGTGTGTATATATATATATGCACACACATATATATAAATTGAAATTAAAAACTCTTCATCTCACCAAGAAAACTAAACACAAATGAATAAAGATTTTGTGAGCTACATAGTAGATGTTAACCAGAAAAATGCAGCACAATGAAATAGAACACTGAAAAATATCAGTCAAGAGACATAAGGGTGCAGTAAAATTGTATTAGCTCTTTATCAATGTGTAATAATATTAACACATTATCTAGCAACTTAAAACACATTTATTATCTCAATTTCTGTGGGTCAGGAAGCCAAGCATTTCTTTCCTGGGCTCTCTTCTTAGGGGAAAGCTGAGGCTTGACTTGGGAATGTCCATTTCCAAATTCATTCAGGTTTTTGGCAGAATTCATGTCCTTGTGGTTGTAGGACTGAGGGCTCAGTTTTCTTGCTGGCTGTTTACAGAAGGCTACCCTTAACTTCTAGAGGCCTCATACAGTTCCTTGCCAAATGTGGTTTCCCAAATTGATTGTAGGCTTTCTCAAAACCAGGGGTGGAGAAGGAGAGGAAGGGGGAAGGGTAATTTAATATAACACAATAAATCAATCATATGCATGCAATCACCTATATCCCATTACCTTAATCATATTCTACTGCTTATAAGCAACTCACAGGACCCACCCACACTCAAGTGGAGGGCAAATATAAGGGCATGATCACCAGGAGGCAGAGACCATGGAAGCCACCTTAAGAATCTGTCTGACAAAGAAATGGACCAAAAAACATGATTGTTGTTCTATAAGGAGAAAAACAATTGGAGAAACATTCTAAAACAAATATTTAAAAATTTCCAGAACTAATGATATACTAAAATCTGGATTCAGAGGGCCAAATGAAATTGAAGAAAGAGGCAGGGTGCAGTGGCTCACACCTGTAATCCCAGCACTTTGGGAGGCCAACGTGGGAGAATCACCTAAGCACAGGACTTCAAGACCAGGCTGGGGAACATAGTAAGACCTCATCTCTACAAAAACAAAGAAAAAATATTAGCCAGGTGTGGTGGTACATGCCTGTAATCTCAGCTACTTGGGAGGCTGAGGTAGGAGAATTGCTTGAACCTGAGAGGTAGAGGCTACAGTGAACCTTGATTGCACTGCATTCCAGCCTGGGCAACAGAGCAAGACCCTGTCTCAAGAAAAGAAAAAGAAAATAAATTGAAGAAAGATAAACAGAAACAACAATAAAAAACCCAACATCACCATATTCAGTCACATTTGAATTAAATTTCAGGACACTAAAATCACAGAATATTTTTAAGCAGTCAGAGAAAGAATGAGTTACTTATATAGGTGTGATAGACTAATAAGATGACTTTTCAACAACAAATTCAAGCCAGAAGACAATGAAGAAAAAAAGATAGCTAAGTGAAGGTGCTAAGAGAAGATGACTGACAATCTAGAATTCTACACCCAGAAAAAATATCTTTAAACAATGTGGACAATATAAGAAATGTTCAAGAAACAAAAACTAAGAGACTCTGTTACCAGCGTGTTTTCACTAAAAAGTTTTAAAGAATGTATTTCCCGTAGAAGAAAAGTGATCTGTGATGGAAGGTCTGAAATACAAGAAAAAATGAAGAGCACAGGGAATGTTAAAAATGTGACTAAATATAAACAAATATTGACTATGTAAGTCAACATTAGCAATACTTCAGGGTTCTGAAAAAAATAGAAAAAAATGTATGACAAAATAAAAATTACTGGGGATGAGAATAAATGGTGATAAAGTGTTCTAAGGCAAGCTAATTGTGGTGTTGTGTAACTATAGTCTTAGCTACTTGGAGACAGAGGTGGAAGGATTGCTTGAGGCCAGCAGTTTGAGGCCAGCCTGAGCAATATAGTGAGAACTTCCTCTAAAAAAAAGAAGTGTTATAAGGCAGTTCTTAAATCATCTGTGAAGCAGAAGTTTTTAATTTTCCCTAATACATGGCAGACTAATACTTTATAAAATACAATAAAATTAATTACTAAAAAAGAAAAGATATACAAATGTACACTTTAGAAGAAAATAATAATTATAATTGCAATAATAGTAAACACATAAAAATAACTTAATTTGTTCAGGTACTTTCTTTGTGTTTTTAGTATAGAGAGCAAACCTATATGATATTTAACATTATTAACTACATTTTACATGGGAGGTTACTTTTCACAAATATGTTGAGAAATAATAAAGCTGTAAATAAGCAAAGAATAAGATAAGAACAGATCTTTATGATATGAAAAATCCAAAATAAAAAAGAATAGACAAAAACCAAAAGTATTTTTAAAAATAAAACTAATAACATGGACAAATTTCTGGTTAGAGGGCTTTGGAAAAGAAGAAATGATGAATCAGATCAGAAAGAAAAAGTACAAAATTACAAATATAATTACTACTGAAAGGATAATAAAAATGTATTAAGAAGAACACTTAATCATATATAACTATAATAACATAGCTGGATTGGAGAAATATAACATTGAGTAAAAATGTAAGCTGCATAAGACTATTTACAGTATGCTAACACTTTCTCAAGAACAAAAGCAGGCAAAATGAAATCATATATTATTTAGAGAGATATATAAACATTAAAAGTGTTTAAAATAAAGCAAAGAAATAATAAATAGAAAATTTCAGATTGTGTTTACTTCTGGGGAAAGACGAGGGAAAGAAATACGCGAGAAACACGTAGATGCAGTGTGACTGGCAATGCTCTGTGTCTGTGTGGTGTAGTCATGAGTGTTTAATACTTTGCAACTTACATAAGAAATTTTATGCTTTATAACTGAATATTTGTATATAACAAAAATTATGTTAACTTTTTTTAAAGACATTTTCAATAAAATCAGAGACAGACAGGGATTTCTGCGTATAAATAGATCTCCTCTTACCTGAAACATTTTAAAGCTCAATTCAATCAATTTTGCTCAACTTCTCTCATTAACAATTATCCATCACTAAAATGTGTACACATTACAAACAACACCCACTACTCAAAATGTCAACTAAAATCCAAAATGTAAGGAGATGTTTGGCTAAAGAAGGTGCTGTGTCCTTTCCCTCAACTGCTGATGACACTTAGGTCTGATGAGAACATTGAAAACATGGTGGGAAAGGGCTTATGCCAGGCAATTAAGTGAAGGGTCCAAACTTGTGCCAGTTCTTTATATTTGCCTGAATTCAGCATGATCTGTAGCTGCCCCTGGATTGTTAGTCACATTATTACAGGTCCCATTCTCTTTTCCTATATCACATTGCTACTGAAACACCAGAGGTTTGGTTTAGGTCCCTTTGCCTGCCACACAGAAAGTCAATCACTGAGACAACGGGTATTGCCAGGGAATAAGACTTTATTTGGGTGTTTCAGCCAGTAAGATAGATCAGTCAGTCTCAACTCCATCTCCTCAACCAACTAAAATGATGGGTTTATGTAGGAGGAAAACATGTAATGTATGTGAAAACAGGAATCACAGGGGTAAGGAAGAGAAATTGCTCAACAAGAAGCAAGTGGTGGGTTAGACAATCATGACAAATGAAGGGTCTGGTGTCTCATTGCCCAGCTGTGGTGGTCTGGTATGTTTTGGTTCCTTGATATCATCTGGGAGGGCTGATGGTTGGTTTTCAGGGAAATAAACTCAGATAAGACAAATGTAACTTTCTTAAATTTTAACATCGAGAGAGTCAATTTCTATGTTTATTCAAAAGAATCCATAAGTATCAGTTCTATGAGACAATTGGGCCAATTTCAATATTTCTTCTTCCCATCTTCAATGAGGACCTGCCTTTAATTGCATCAACGACTGCAGTTCTTGTTCCGGGAAGGAAGGTGACAGTACGTCATTTAAAATGTGATTTTGATCTTCTTGAAATGAATTTATCATTATGATACCAAGAAAATAAAAAGTGGACCTACTTCCTTGTCGGTTATAGTAGGAACTAGTAGTTAGTTCTGACTGGGAAAAAATATATCACTGCAAGGTCATTTAAACCTACATTGAACTGAAATGCATTAGTTTATTTATTTTTTGTTCTCTTCAGAGATGCTACATTGTCAATAACTAATTACAGTGCATGTGTCAAGTGAAATACTTTCAAACATAAATTGTATGATTTTATTTCTATCATAAAGTAGTGAATTTAGAAAACATGGGAGCATTCCTTTTTAAGAAAACAGTAATGCGTAGTGTGACATAAATACAAAAAAATGCACCTGTAATAAATATACAGCCTGATGTGCTTTCATAAACTGAATGTAACTGGGACCCAGATCAAGAAACAGAACATTTAGAACTCCAGAAGCCTCCTCATGTTCTCATCCCATTTCTTCTATAAAATTATTTATTATGAAACATTTGAGAAGAAAAGAAAATCATCAAAAGAAAAGGAAAAAAAACCCTGCTATCCACAGATAACTTTTAATGTCACTGTGTATTCTTCCATCATTTTTCAGAGATGAGTTTTGTTTTCTGTTATGTGTAGTTTTTCTAAGCCACAGATTCTTGATAAAGATTATCTTCCCTGCTGTTGTATTTCAGTTTCAATGTTTACCATTGTGTTAATTGATTTTAATGCATTTTGGAAGTAGGCAAATCAGGAGGCCAAATTCAAGTTAATGAAGAAATATTGACATATGTTCATGAAAAAATATGTTCACAGATGCCCGAAATTTCCCGCTTAGAAATTTATTTTTTATTTTAGCATTATCTTCTGTCTTTAAAATGCTAATATTGTTTACATAATATTCAGCACCTTACTTTGAATGAATAACTCAGATGAGGTTATTTCATGGCAAGTGATTGACAGGCAGCAAGGGTGTATAGAGCTGAGAGCTCCTGGTAGAAAGAGTTGGGGTGAAGCTGTGGGGACCAGGGAGAGAGATGAGAAGAACATCGACGATATGGGGCGTAATGTTTGCAACAACTTTGCCTGCTTTTCCATTTTTGCTGCCATCAGCCCAGGAAATTTTTTGTTTTCTCCATTATATCTCTTCTCCTTTTGTGAGATTATCCATCTATGTTCTCTATCTTCCATTGCTGCTTTTCTTTGTCCTTGTCATCAGAACCGTTCACGGTAAAGCACTTTGAAGAAAAGGGAAGTGGAAATTACTTCATTGTGGTCTAGAAGAGATGAAGTACTTTCACACAGATAATGCAAAGAAAGAGAGATCAGATAAGTTGGTTGCAGGTTTCAGAGGAATTATAGGTTGTCGTGGGCCAGTGCAAATAGATCGAGATGGACCTAAAATGTACAATTAATTCAAGGGATGAACAGAATGGCTTGAACTCTACCAAATGAATTCAGATAGGCAACAAATCTTTTTGCAACCATTATTAAAATAATTCACAGCTGACACCTTCTTATGTATGTGGATGATGTTTTAAACCTTATCAGAAAGATGAAATATTGTAGATACCATTTTAACATTTTATATTAATTCATAAATTTTCTTTCTTCTTTCTCTTTCTTTCTTTCTTTCTTTTTTTCTCTTTCTTTCTTTCTCTCTCTCTTTCTTTCTTTCTTTCTTTCCTTTCTTTCGACCGGGTCTCACTCTGTTATCCAGCACCCAGGCTGGAGTTCAGTATCACAATCACAGTTCACTACAGCCTCGACCTCCTGGGATCAGGTGATCTTCCTGCCTCAAAATTTCTTATCCCATGAATCAAATAACATTCCTTCTAAAGATGTTTTAGAATGGGATGCAATGGGACTATTCTATGATATGATATTGATGTTTGTTTAATGCCTTGATTACATTGATAAGTGGCTCTTACTTTTACAAACAATCTAAAATTATATTCATCAAATCATGTAGATTAGTAGTGCCTCTTCTGGAGTCCATGCGAAAAATGTGCACTCAGAGGGATGAGCTTAGAAGAGGTCAGTGAAGCAACTGTATATAGAGGGGAGGAGGTGAGAGAGCCCACAAGGGGTGGTGAAATGGCAGAGACTAGCAGAAGTGATTTACCACTGCTAGGCCTGAAAAGGATAGGGAAATATATGAGATTATACAACCCAGAGACAATTTTAGATCATGGATGAGGGGAACTATAACCATAGAATGCAGCCATGGCCATAATCCAGGCCAGGCAGAGATGCCATAGGGTGAACAAATACTCCAGCTTCTCTCTCTTCTCACCTTCTGATCTCCTACCAGTACCTCCTAATGATCAAATCAAACCACAACCCAGAGGGGACACAGGAGCCTAAGGGATGAGTTCACAGATGCCACCCTTCCTGGGTACAGAGCAGGGCACAGAAGGGCAGAGAATGAATTCGTGGAGGGAAGATGGCAAATACAGTTAACCAGCACAAGAAATCTCAGCATTTTTTCTCTTCTATCAGTTAAAGCCTTGTGTGTATGTTGTTTTTTCTTTTTAAATAATTGTTACTATATTCTTAGGACAGTGGTTCAGTGATTCTTTCTTTCTTTCTTTCTCTCTCTCTTTCTTTCTTTCTTTCTTTTCTCTCTTTCTTCCTTCCTTCCTTCCCTCCCTCCCTGCTTTTCTTTCTTTCCTTCCTTCCTTCTTTCTTTCTTTCTTTCTTTCTTTCTTTCTTTCTTTCTTTCTTTCTTTCTTTCTTTCTTTCTTTCTTTCTTTCTTTCTTTCTCTCTCTCTCCCTCCCTGCTTTTCTTTCTTTCCTTCCTTCCTTCTTTCTTTCTTTCTTTCTTTCTCTCTCTCTTTCTTTCTTTCTTTCTTTCTCTTTCTTTCTTTCTTTCTTTCTTTCTTTCTTTCTTTCTTTCTTTCTTTCTTTCTTTCTTTCTTTCTTTTCTTTTCTTTCTTTCTTTCTTGACAGAGTCTATTTTGTCCAGGCTGGTCTCAAACTCCTGGCCTCAATCAATCCTCCATCCTTTGGTCCTCACAAAGTGCTGGGATTACAGGTGTCAGCCACGGCACCTGCCCAGAACAATTTCAAGGGAGTTGGCTTTTCAAAGACTTTCATCGAGAGACCATATCAAAGAAGAAAGGATTGTTGACTAATCAATTTAAGCAAGATCGTTGGGCATCGTTTTATTTTGCCGCAGTAAAATTCACAGAAGAATTACATCAGGACAAATGGCTTATAACTCAGGCTATGAATAAAGCAAGAATTTTCTAAGTCCACATTTTTGAGGAACAAGTTACATGGAACGGGGCAGGTCTGGTGGTTTAGGCTATGAGTCTTCTGGGATGGTATGAGTAGCGTGTTCCCTTCCCATCTGCCCTCATCCTCATCAATGGTAATGAAGAGAAGAGGTGTTGCAGAGGAAGAACATACACGACTTAGCAGCTGATGGGCTTGAGCAGAAGGCAACTGGGAAGAATCAAGATTAATTATTTTCAGGTATGTCAGAAAATTTCAGACCCATTGCACAACCATCAGTGATTCTGATGGAAAGGTTTGAAGTGGGATTAAGGTTAGGTCTTGATGAGGGGGCCAGAGAGTTGCTTCAGGACAGTGTTTCATAAGTGCTACCCAAAGGGGCCCTTCAAATAGAACATTTCTATTTAATTGTCACTTCTGTTTTCTTTTTTAAAGGAAAGGTTAGTTGAAGCTTAGCTTTCGTCATTTCATCATTACCAGGCAGAAAAATGTTATATTTCATTATGTCTGCAGAGTCAGTCATATCAGAGATCTTTGGCAATCTTGCACAAATAGAACTGAATCAAAATACCAGTATGCTCCAGAGACACGAATCCTTGATTCTTCCAGAAAATGTTCTACTTTCTGCTCATTTTGAGTATTTAATGCTGAACACTATGGTGGAAGTTAAAATATGAACTCTCTTTATGTGAGGCAATCTTTTAAAATATATTTCACCTTCAAAAAGTACCCTTCCCCTGTCCTTGCCCCATTATATACATAAAGGACAATGAACAATGCCAAATCAATCCTGCAAGTGGAAGATCCAGATAAATCATAGGTTAATTGCCTGTGCTTCTTTTAATAAATATTAGCATTAGCAGAATGGGAGGACATTAGTCAGCTCCTTTGGAAAAGCTGATGATTCTTGCTTCTTATATTAGCTTTATGAAAACTAAATTTAACAATTTTTTTAAGTATCTCCCACATACAAGACATTGTCCTCAGTCTTATAGTTAGTTGAACAAGATAAAGCTCCTCTTGTCCTAAGGAGACTACACTAGGGAGATAAGATATATAAGAACACCTAATACAGTACAAAGAAAGTTTAGTATTTCTTGCCATGAAATGGACCCAGGGGTCCTCGATTGAAAATTTCAAAAAAGGGATAACATTTAGCTGATAACACTGAGGAACTGACATTTGAGATTTGAAGGCATGATAAAATTTGACCAGAGAAGATGAGAAGTAGAAGTTATTCTAGGCTGCAAGAGAATCAGAAATGAGAAGGTGTAGGGTCTTCTAGAGCAAACTAGGTCTGTATGGCTGGAGTGTAGGGAATGCAAAAAGTTAAAGTGAGCAGGAATAGAAAAAATGAAAATTTGATGGGGAAGCTTTGGACACCAGCTGAAGGCAGATACTCAAAATTCATTAGGATGGGGAGTCACTAAAGGCTTTATCAGAGTGCCAACTTAGGAATATGAAGCTGGCAGCATTTTCAAGGGTGAATTGAAAAGGGTAAACCCATTTAGAAATCCAATATGAAAGTCTGGACTTGATGTAATGAGCTCCTGCACGGATAGAATAACAATGGTAATGAAGAGAAGAGGTGTTGCAGAGGAAGAACATAAATCACTTAGCAGCTGATGGGCTAGAGCAGGAGGCAATTGGGAAGAATTAAGATTAATTTTCAGTAATTTTTATTTTTTATTATACTTTAAGTTCTAGGGTACATGTGCATAACGTGCAGGTTTGTTACATATGTATACTTGTGCAATGTTGGTGTGCTG
>NW_012114688.1:5281148-5290458 GCF_000951035.1 Colobus angolensis palliatus
AAAAAAAGATTAATTTTCAGGTATCAGTTGTGTGAGTGAGAGAGAACTGCTGCTCTTAAGATAAACAGGGAGTAAATGCAAGAAGCTGCTTAGGAGACTACGATTATTTCAGCGTGGACATTAGGATTGAGGTGAAATTGCAATAGGACATCCCACAAGAGTTAGCATGTAGATAGGTGGAAAGGCAGCTGCTTCTAGGAGAGTGGTCAGAACTATAGATATACATTTGGGACTCATCTGAATGGATATGATGGTTGACTGACGCTGCCAGTAAATGAAATCCTTTTTAAAGAGTGTGTATAGAGAGAAAGATAAGAACATAAGAGCTTCTAAGGGGAAAATCTACATTTACAGAGTGCAGAGAGGAAAAAGCTTCAACAAAACACTCAGAGAAGTTGTGAAACAGAAAGGAGGAGACCAAGTACAGTACGGAGTTACAGTTCAACTTCAGTCAATTTAGTGGAACAAAAACTATTTTTCAGGCAGTTACCGATAAGATAACATATTAGGTACTAAGAAAACTACAATAAACAAGCCAAATACTTTCTTGCCTTCATATATGTTATTGTCTAGCAGGAGAAAAAGACAATTACAATTGTAATTACAATACAGCATGGAAAACGCTCCATTGATTATTAGAGCCATGTGTCCTTACCTTTCTATGCCTCAATATTATTATTATAACATAAGAATATTAGTAGTATATATTGTATTGGATTGTGTAAAGGCACTTCCAGGCACACAGAAACTACTCAGAAAATGTTAGCTCCCCCTTCTCCTTTTATTATTTTTGACATCTTCTTATTGCTATGGTAAGAGAAATATAAGTTGCATATAAAGTGACTAGGGTGGTTATGGAAGGCATCTCGAAAGATCAGTGTTCAACTGGGAATGAAAGCAAAGAGGAAATGAAAATTGCTTCAATTAGAAAAAAGTAGTTTATGAAAAGGTCCAGTAGGGTGGGCATGGTGGCTCACCACTGTAATCCCAGCACTTTGCGAGGCTGAGGTGGGAGGATTTCTTGTGGCCAGGAGTCCTAGACCAGCATGGGCAATATACTAAGACCCCATCTCTACACAAAATAAAAATTAAAAAAAAATTAGCTGGGCATGGTGGCACATGTCTGTAGTCCCAGCTACTCAGGAGGCTGAGGCAGGAGGATCACTTGTGTCCAGGAGTTTGAGACTGCACTGAGCCATGATTGTGTCAGTACCCTCCAGTTTTGGCAGCAGAGTGAGAAACTGTCTTTTAAAAAAAAGTAAAAAAAGGAAAAAGTCAAAAGGCAAGAGAGGCTGTGTTGTATCTCTTAAGACAAGGGAGAAAGACTACAAGGAAGAAGTGGGCAATAGGACTAAATCCCACAGAGCATGTAAGGATGTTGAAAACAGAGAAAGACCTTTGGATTTAGTAATTAGAAAGTCTCTGTGTTATGAGCTCAATTATACATTCCTTATACCCAGCAAACCTCAGAATGTGACTGTGTTTGGGGAAGAAGCCTTTTAAGAGGGGATTAAGTTAAAATAAGGCCATTAGGGTGGGACCAAATCCAATCTGACTAGTGTTCTTATAAGAAAAGAAAATTTGGACACACAAAAACAGACACTAGTCTTGCGCCTGCCCAGGGGAAAGATGTGTGAGACACATTAAGGAAGCCATCTGAGGCCAAGGAGAGAGGCCTTAGAAGAAACCAAGTTGGCCAACACTTTATTCTTGAATTTCCAGCCTCCAGAACTGTGAGAAAATAAATTACTGTTGTTTATACCACCCAGTCTGCAGTACTTTGTTATGGCAGGCCTAGCAAACCAATACACACTGTTCCATTCCAAGAGAGTAGCTAAGCCAGAATACAGTGGGTTAATAATGAGTGGTGGGGAGAAAATAGAAGCAATTGGAAAATTAGTGGATTTATAAGAAGATACTAATGTACCATATTTTTTTTCCCCAGGGGATTTGATTACTGTGAGTGTAGTTTTTGCTAAATGACTTTTAGAGGTTTTCATTTTCTAGTCTCTTAAATTTGTTTTTATAATAAAAGAATTTAAAAAGTATCTCAACTATATGGGAAAGCTGCCTTACCTCTTCTTGATTATTATAGCTGAATCTATCTTGTAACTGCAGGGTAAACCAAGGCATTTTCTTTTATAGTGATATTATCAGCAGTTCCAAAGTTGAAAATGTCATGATTTCCCTGGAGTCAGGAAGATTTCTATTTTTAGAGGGCAGAGTGGGGAGTAAGCATGGGAAAAGATATAAAAGCATTGGGGTAGGTTTTGTTTCCTTCTAAAATACTGTCTTAATCTAGATTCCCAACTCCTAAATTGTAGGAATAAGACCACTTTCATACACATAGTACTAAGATTGGAAAAACATTTAGCAATCATTTAGCAGTATTAAACACACAAGGGCAAGAATTCAGGTTTTATAAGAGTTAATGACCTAACTTGAGTTTCTACCAGCCTCCAAGATAGAGCCTTTTCTTACTTATGGAAACTTTAGCTTTTCCCTGGACTTGCCAGATGTTCTCATTGTCATCATCATGATTTTGGTGAAGTTGCATTTATACCTGGAATAGCATTTCATCGTCACTCCAAAATATTTTAATGCTTCTCAATTCTACTTATCTTTTAAGATCTGCTCAAGTTCTTCCTGTTTGAATGAAGTCTTCTCTGTGTACTCTAATCAAAAAGAGTCTGTTTGTTCATGATCTCTCATAGCATTTACATTCTGTTCCAGCAGCATAGGATGAAAATCATAGACTTCAACTTGGACAGACCCAGGTGCAAAATTTCAGATCTTTCTTCTGATAGGCATTCAAGTTTGGATGAATGGGTTAATTTTTATGAACTTTCCTTTTTTTTCTTGAAAAGTAAATTGGTAATAGGATTGTGTTAATAATTAAATAACATGTATTTGAAATGCTTAGCAAATAGTTGATGACTTACAGTCTGCTCTCTTGGTTAGAAGGAAAGAAACTTGCTCACATTAATTTAAGTTAAAAGGAGGTTATCCTAAGGATACAAGGATGTTTACAAGGAATCCTGGGAAGATTGAACAATTAGGCTGCAGAGACAGTAACTGAGGTAATCCAGAGTGCCAGCTGCCCTCCCATCTTTGTCTCTGTAACCCATGGCTTCCCCTTTCCTCTCTGCATAGCTACTCTGATCTCTCCCAGCCAACTTTCTCTCCATTTCTTTTCCTCATAAGATATACCTCTGAAATGGTCACTCCAGCTCAAACTCTAAGTGAATCTTTAGAGCAAGCACCCAAATCACATGTAACTTTCTTCCTTGTCCTTTTGGTTCAAATTCCTTAAGGAGAGGATCTGATTGGCTTGGTCTTTTTTCAAGTGAGACCACAAAAATTGCTGGCCAGCCTAGATTAAACCACCCCTGCCAGGGCCCCAGTCTCTTTCCACTTGTTTGTTACCTGGAAGCTGGGGTCTTTGTACTCTGTTTTTTATGACAAGAGCAAGGAATGAAACAGATTTCCTAAGAGAAGAACCAGTGATGGGGGAAGAATGGGGAGGTACCCCCGTTATTTTGAGGATTTCTAGTCAAATGTTTGCTACTCCTAACAGCTTAACACTGATTATATACCATCATTTGTTTTCTATACTTGGTTGCCTAAAATGGTGTTACCATTTTGTGTAAACAAAGAATTTTAAAATTTGCTCCACATAATGCCTTCCATACTGTTAACATTTATTCCTCAATATTCATTAAATATTTATTGAGCACCTGCATGTCAAGCACTATCATGAAGGGTATGGTAATAAACATAATTATTGACCTCAGGGAGCTTACATTCTGAAATTTTTATTTTATATATAATCCCAGTTAGGCTTCTAACTTCCACAAAATTGTAGAAGTTTTCATGATTTTATATAATCACCACTTTCAGAATAAAGCCTTTTCTCACCACCCAATTTAAAAATGCACCCACTACCACTACTATACCCTTTCAGTTTTTATCCCCTGCTTCATTTGTCTTCCTAGAATTGCACAAACACATCATGTATTACATTTATTGATCTTGTTTATTGTCTCCATTACTAGACTGCAAGCTTATGAAAGTAGAGATTTTTATCCCTTTTCTTCAATATGTGTTCTTAGTGCTGGATATTTGTTGAAAGCACAAATAAATGAAGAAATGAATGAATCATCCTGCTTATTTTTTTGTCAAGCATCTAATGAGTCTCAGGCACCATGTTGGCTATTTTTGTAAAGATCATTTTACTTACTCTTCCCAATAAGTCCATGAGGCATTTGTTATGGGCGTCTGTACTTCATATATTGAAAAATTGGGCATAAGAGAGACTAAAATCTTTGCCCAAGTTCACATAGCTAGTAGGTGGTAAACTGGGATTCAGGTTTGTCTGATTCAAGAGTTCATGTCCTTCACCTCTGAACTACATACAATTTGTAAATAAAACACTAGTTTACAGAAGTAATGATGGGTCTATAATGGTCTATTCTTTGCTATAATGTTCATTTATTTGATGACACCATAGGTTTGAAGCAGAGTTTTGATTGATAAAGCAATCTAAATGGCTTGCTGTGCTAGAACGTTCTTGGCTGCATATCCCTGTCCTCTCCAGCCATGATTTTTGGGAAAGAGTCCTGATGCACATCTAGGATGTATTTATTATTAAATATTGGTCTAGGGTGTTTGTAGTAAACAAAAGTACTTATCCTTTAAATAAAACAAGAAGGCAAGTAACAAAGACACTTTGTTTGGGCACAATGAGAAGGAAGCAAGTAAATCTGTTAGGAACTATGGATATTGCCACCAAGATTCTGAAGAGCCTTGTTCCTATTCAGAAACATAGTTCTTAATGAACTGAGTCCTTAATTCATTGAACCAAGACGGTTATGAAACACTCATAAATAAAACTAGAATATAGTACTGGTTTAAATGAGCTATAAAGTGTAAAAGAGAATAAAGATAGAAGAACTTGGTAGTATAAATAAAACATATCAAAATATTGAAATGGTAATTTTATACATGAAAGCATTATGACAGAATAACCCTGTGGCAATGATTGACTACATCAAATTATTTTTTGACGGAACAAAAGAAAGTACTGTAGATCACCAAAATGCCTAGGTCAAGGAATTGAACATTCTTGACTAGTGCATTTGCAAAGCCAAATAACTATAGAAGTAGTATCTTCCAGTATTATTCTACTTACAGTTTTCCCCTTTTCTCTCCTTAATTTCAAATCCTACTACTCTGCCAGGAAGGGAGCTGTATATATTAGCTATGTTTCTTCTCTGGAATTTCAACCCATCCCTTATGATTGTGTGGAAATTCCATAGACATTTTCTAGTAGATGCAGCAAAAGTGGTAGAGTTGAGTGGAAAAAAGTTTCTGTTTTTTAAATGTGCACTCTGTTCTATGCTCAGGTTAATAAGAGAAGATGAAAAGGTCAGTCTTTCAAAGCAACCCCAACCCTTTGCTTCCTGTTTTTACTGTGAGTCAAAGAAGGCATATTCTCCCAGGCCTTGATTGGGTAGAGAAAAGGCAATGCCAGGTAGTGGTATTTTGAATGGGAAGAAAGGTGATGTGAAGGTGAAATGGTAGAGTTATCTGATCCCCTTCACAGGGCGTGCTACAGGGGTGCTCGCCAGTTCTGTCCCCACTGCTGCTCAAAACCCTTTACAGGATGGGGAGCTCGTAGATAGACAGGTGAAGGAGCCCAAGTGGGCATGTGTTACAGTGTGTGCCATTTTAGCTTTGCCATCTACGGACGGCTTGAGTGTTAACCAGCTCAGTGGACCCTTTGCCTTTCTGCAAGGGCATCGGGTCAGTGTGACAACTTTCTGTATCCTGAGCTCTTGTCCAGCGTCCCAGAAAAATCGGGTCACACAGGGACTGGAAGGATGATACCAGAGTTTTGTTGAGTGGTGGGGGTGGCTCTCAGCGGGATGGATGGGGAGCCGGAGTGGGGGATGGAGTGGGAAGATGATCTTCCCCAGGAGCCTCGCCATCCGGCCGCTGAGCTCCTCTCCAACCGCCCCCAGGGGTACTCCTCTGGGCGTTCAGACGTCCCTCCACTTCTCTCTTTCTTTGTCATGTCTTTCTGCCATTTATCTGCTTGTCTCCTCGTCTCCTTGCCTGCTCATCTGCTCTGGAGCCTGGGATTCTGAGTTGATATGGTACAGGATAGGGGTCGTGGTGGGTCAAAAGGTAACTTTTTGGACACGAAAACAGGAATGCCTGTTCTCATTTAGGGCCACCGGTATCCAGGCTTGAGGGTGGGGTCTCTGCCGGGAAACAGCCCTCTTCTACCCAGTGTTTCCCTGTCTCCTGTCCATATTAAACGGACTGTGAAAGTCAGAGATCCACCAAAGAAACCAAACCACATATGCTGTCAGAAGAAATAGGGAGGAATGAAGTTTTGAGACCGGAGAACCAGCGCTAGAGTAGCCACACTTCAGATCATTTTTCTTTCTCTTTTAAATATCCATAAAATTTTGCAGAAAATAATTAGCAGACCTTGTTTATGTTAGGAAATAATATTATTCAATGTTTAGTGTTTCTGTCAGTAGAAAATGGAAACACTGGTAGTTGATTCAGAAGGTATTAAATTAAAAATTCCCTATTTGTTTTACTTTGTGAGGTAAGTAAAGAAGAAACATTTTCAAGTATCTTGGAAATAGACACACAACTATGAGATTAAAGTATACACCATTCATCTATTCAACAGGTATTTGTTGAATACTTATATGTGCCAAGCAGTTAGATGTTTCCTTGAAACTTAAGCCCACAGAAGGGCTTTGATATTCATATGTACTGAGTGCAGTTGACAGCTTATTGTGACATATTTTTGAGAACATAATGTGTGTAATACTTAACATATAATGAACAATTGCTGCAGCGTTTAGGCACGTCTATAAAACTGTCATGACATGCTCTCATACTCTGGAGGATTTCTTTTTCGTAACTTATTTTCAGGTTAAATTTTGCTGACAGATTTCTGTTTTCACTATTAACAGTGCATATATCCTGCGGATAACCATAGGAGATTAAATTTAAGAAAATACGTTTTTAGGTATTACAGGATTATTGAATGAATTATTACCCTTGTATCTAAAAATTTTTTTTGATTTTTTTTTTCCTTTTTGAGTTTTCTATGAATACCATATTTCTAATGCTGGAAACAGCTTCCTCTAGAATAAAGAATGAAGAAAATTGAAATGATCTCTGAAACTCGAGAATACTTATGTAAAAGAGAAGAAACAAAGTCTATCATTCAAAGGCTACAGAACCAGGGAGCAGGCAGCCCACATTGAAATCCCAGCTCTGGGATCAACTGGTTAGATTATTTTCATTAAGGCATCTTTTCTTTCTGTACTACTTCATCTACAACTGGCTAACATTTATTGAGCCTTTACAATGTTCCAGGTACTGTTTTAAGGTAGGATTTTTCACATGCTGTTTCCTTTTATTTTTACAACAATCTAAATTGGTATTCTGATTATTTTCACTTTATAGATGAGGAAATGGAGGCACAAATAAGCCAAGTAATTTGCCCAAGCATGCATAGTTAGTAAGCAGCAGAGCTGGTATTCAAACCTGGGCAGTGTGCTCAGCATTGCACCACGCTGCCTCCTTACAATACCTTTAATCAAATCACTCTACTCAAAGGCCAATGGGTTAAAATATTTCAAGATTTTAGTTTTTTCATCTTTAGGTTATTTAAAAATTATAAATATAATACTTAGCCACTTACATAGAAATGTAGAAAGTTAAAAGTAAGATAGTCATGATCTACATAATGATGCTATGGGCAATGATGGACCTCATATACAATGACAACCCCATAGATTATCATACTACATTTTTTTCCTGTATTTTTTCTATGTTTAAATATGTTTAGATATAAAAGTACTTACCATTGTGTTACAGTTGCCTACAGTGTTATTACAGTAACATACTGTTTAGGCTTGTAGCCTGTACCGTATAGCCTAGGTTGCAGTAAGCTGTATGACCTAGGTTTGTGGAATTACATTCTGTGATGTTCACCAATGACAAAATCACCTAATAACAAATTACTCAGGATGTATCCCATTATTATGTAATGAGTAACAATTGTACTTTATTCTTTAGTACTATTGTCAGACAAGTAATGACTGTTAACACAGCGCTGTGTATCCTTCCAGAGATTTTCTATACTCATATAACATTTTTTAAAGAAAAACTGTAATATAGGGTAAGTATTGTTCAACATCTTGCTTTGTAAATATAACAATTTATGATCTATGTCTTCTACATCAGTATGTATAAATTTACCGCATTTTGTGTGTGTGTGTGTGTTTATTATACTTTTAAGTTCTAGGGTACATGTGCACAACATGCAAGTTTGTTACATATGTATACATGTGCCATGTTTGTGTGCTGCACCCATTAACTCATCATTTACATTAGGTATATCTCCTAATTCTATCCCTCCCCCACCACCTCCCCACAATAGGACCTGGTGTGTGATGATCCCCTTCCTGTGTCCAAGTGATCTCATTGTTCAATTCCCACCTATGAGTGAGAACATGCGGTATTTGGTTTTCTGTTCTTGTGATAGTTGGCTGAGAATGATGGTTTCCAGCTGCATCCATGTCCCTACAAAGGACACGAACTCATCCTTTTTTATGACCGCATAGTATTCCATGGTGTGTATGTGCCACATTTTCTTAATCCAGTCTGTCATTGATGGACATTTGTGTTGGTTCCAAGTCTTTGCTATTGTGAATAGTGCTGCAGTAAACATACATGTGCATGTGTCTTTATAGCAGCATGATTTGTAATCCTTTGAGTATATCCCCAGTAATGGGATGGCTGGTTCAAATGGTATTTCTAGTTCTAGATCCTTGCAGAATCAGCACACTGTTTTCCACAATCGTTGAACTAGTTTACAGTCCTACCAACAGTGTAAAAGTGTTCCTATTTCTCCACATCCTCTCCAGCACCTGTGGTTTCCTGATTTTTTAATGATTGTCATTCTAACTGGTGTGAGATGGTATCTCATTGTGGTTTTGATTTGCATTTCTCTGATGGCCAGTGATGATGAGCATTTTTTCGTGTGTCTGTTGGCTGTATCAATGTCTTCTTTTGAGAAGTTTCTGCTCATATCCTTTGCTCACTTTTTGTGGGGTTGTTTTTTTCTTGTAAATTTGATTGAGTTCTTTACAGGTTCTGATATTAACCCTCTGTCAGAGGAGTAGATTGCAAAAATTTTCTCCCCTTCTGTAGGTTGCCTGTTCACTCTGATGGTAGTTTCTTTTGCTGTGCAGAAGCTCTTTAGTTTAATTAG
>NW_012114688.1:5293683-5309041 GCF_000951035.1 Colobus angolensis palliatus
TCTCTTCTCGCTTCATTTCATTCATTTGATCTTCAGTCGCTGATACTCTTTCTTCCAGTTGATTGAGTCAGTTACTGAAGCTTGTGAATTTGTCACATAGTTCTTGTGTTATGGTTTTCATCTCTATCAGTTCTTTTAAGGTCTTCTCTGCATTGATTATTCTAGTTATCCATTCATCCATTCTTTTTTCCAGGTTTTTAGTTTCTTTGCACTGGTTACGTAGTTCCTCCTTTAGCTCTGAGAAGTTTGATCAACTGAAGCCTTCTTCTCTCAAGTCGTCGTTCTCCGTCCAGCTTTGTTCCATTGCTGGTGATGAGCTGCATTCCTTTGAAGGGGGCGATGCACTCTGATTTTTTGAATTTCCAGGTTTTCTGCACTGCTTTTTCCCCATCTTTGTGGTTTTGTCTGCCTTTGGTCTTTGATGATGGTGATGTACTGATGGGGTTTTGGTGTGGGTATCCTTTCTGTTTGTTAGTTTTCCTTCTAACAGTCAGGACCCTCAGCTTTAGGTCTGTTGGAGTTTGCCTGAGGTCAATTCCAGATGCTGTTTGCCTGGGTATCAGCAGCGGAGGCTGCAGAAGATAGAATATTGCTGAATAGTGAGTGTTGCTGTCTGATTCTTGCTCTGGAAGCTTTGTCTTAGGGGTGTGCCCTGCTGTGTGAGGTGTGAGGTGTCAGTCTGCACCTAGTGGGGGATGTCTCCCAGTTGGGCTACTCAGGGGTCAGGGACCCACTTGAGCAGATAGTGTGTCAGTTCTCAGATCTCAACCTCCATGCTGGGAGATCCACTGCTCTCTTCAAAGCTGTCAGACAGACACATTTACCTCTGCCGAGGTCTCTGCTGCTTTTTGTTTAGCTACGCCGTGTCCCCAGAGGAGGAGTCTACAGAGGCAGGCTGGCCTCCTTGAGCTGTGGTGGGTTCCACCCAATTCGAGCTTCCCAGTGGCTTTGTTTACCTACTTAAGCCTCAGCAATGGCGGGCACCCCTCCCCCAGCCTTGCTGCCGCCTTGCAGTTAGATCTCAGACTGCTGTGCTAGCAATGAGGGAGGCTCCGTGGGCGTGGGACCCTCTGGGCCAGGTGTGAGATATAATCTCCTGGTGTGCCATTTACTAAGACTCTTGGTAAAGTGCAGTATTAGGGTGGGAGTTACCCAATTCTCCATGTGTTGTGTGTCTCAATTTCCTTTGGCTAGGAAAAGGAATTCCCTTTCCCCTTGTGCTTCTTAGGTGAGGCAATGCCTCATCCTGCTTCAGCTCTCGCTGGTCGGGCTGTACCCGCAGACCAGTGCCAACTGTCTGACATGCCCCAGTGAGATGAACCCGGTACCTCAGTTGAAAATGCAGAAATCACCCATCTTCTGTGTCACTCACGCTGGAAGCTGGAGGCTGGAGCTGTTCGTATTTGGCCATCTTGGGTATGCCCTCCAATTTACCACATTTTTAAAGAGCCATAGTTTGATTCTATTGGTTTTCTCTATTGTTTTTCCATTTGGTTTCATTTATCTCCTCTCTAATACTTCTTTCTCCTTGATTTAAGTTTGCTTTTCTCTTCTTTCACAGTATCTTTATAAATTTACCGCATTTTAGGAGGAATTGCCTAATATTCCATTTTATATAAATGCAGTTTACCCTTGAACAACATGGGTTTAAACTGTGTGGGTGGACTTATACGTGGATTTTTAACTTTTTTCTTTTTTCTTTTTTTTTTTTTTTGAGACGGAGTCTCGCTCTGTCACCCAGGCTGGAGTGCAGTGGCTCACTGCACTCAGCTCACTGCAAGCTCTGCCTCCCGGGTTTACGCCATTCTCCTGCCTCAGCCTCCCGAGTAGCTGGGACTACAAGCGCCCGCCACCTCGCCCGGCTAATTTTTGTATTTTTTTTAACTTTTTTCTTTTTTCTTTTTTTTTTTTTTTTTTTTTTTTTTTTTTTTTTTGAGACGGAGTCTCGCTCTGTCACCCAGGCTGGAGTGCAGTGGCTCACTGCACTCAGCTCACTGCAAGCTCTGCCTCCCGGGTTTACGCCATTCTCCTGCCTCAGCCTCCCGAGTAGCTGGGACTACAAGCGCCCGCCACCTCGCCCGGCTAGTTTTTTGTATTTTTTAGTAGAGACGGGGTTTCACCGTGTTCGCCAGGATGGTCTCGATCTCCTGACCTTGTGATCTGCCCGTCTCGGCCTCCCAAAGTGCTGGGATTACAGGCTTGAGCCACCGCGCCCGGCCAACTTTTTTTCTAACTTTTATTTTAAGTTCAGTGGCAGAAGTCAGGACATTACAAGAAAAAGTTAAATTGCTTGATGTGTACTGTAGATTGAGGTCTGCAGCTATGATTGCCTGTCATTTCAAAGTAAAAAGAAATTCAGCATAGAGACCATTGTGAAAAAAAGAAACTCATGAAGCTGTGAACGGCATACAGATTGATTCTGACATGATTTGAGAAAAAGTGAAGTCATTATATGACAAAACAAAAGGAAGGTGAAGGAGATCTAAAGCTGGATAAATACATAATCAAAAAAACTTGTGTCATGGGGATTTGTTGTACAAATTATTTCATCACCCAGGTATTAAGCCTAGTACCTGTTTTTAGTTATTTTTCCTGATCCTCTCCCTCCTTCCACCCTCCCTCCTCCAACAGGCCCCTGTGTCTGTTGTTCCACTCTATGTGTCCATGTGTTCTCATCATTTAGCTCCCAATAAATATATTGGACAATATTTTGGAGATTCCCTACAATTTGTAAAATAACTCACAGATAAACTGTGTAACCTAGGAATTTTTTTAATTAAGAAAAAGTTACATATGCCAATCATGCATAAAACATATGCAGAGGCTGGGTGCAGTGGCACACGCCTGTAATCCCAGCACTTTGGGAGGCTGAAGTGAGCAGATCACAAGATCAGGAGATCGAGACCATCCTGGCTAACACAGTGAAACCCTGTCTCTACTAAAAATACAAAAATTTAGCCAGGCGTGGTGGCGGGCGCCTGTAGTCCCAGCTACTCAGGAGGCTGAGGCAGGAGAATGGCGTGAACCTGGGAGGTGGAGCTTGCAGTGAGCCGAGATTGCTCCACTGCACTCCAGCCTGGGCAACAGAGCAAGATTCCATCTCAAAAAAAAAAAAAGTATCCAGATACTAGTTTATTGTATAATTTGCTACCACAAAATGCACAGAAATTATTAACACTTAAAATTTATAAAAACGTACATAATTACATACCATAGATAGTGCCATTTGCAGTTGAGAGAAATTTAAACAAACACAACATGCACTATTAAATTGTAATTGCACAAAATGAACTGTAGTATATTGTACTACTGTAATAATTTCTTAGGCATTTTCTGCTGCTATTACAGTTAGCTGAAGCTATTTTTGTGAGTATCCACTTAAAGCGCCGTGTGATGCTAATCATGTCTGTGTGATAAGTTCAACTCTCCCATAAATTGCATATTGCAATAAAAAGTGATCTCTCACAGTTCTCCTGTATTTTGCATTGTGTTTGGTGCGATGCTGTAAACCCTGAATAACACCATGGGACTCATACAGAGTGCCACTAATGACGCTGTAAGTGCTCCCAAGAAGCAAAAAAAGTCAGGACTTTTACAAGAAAAAGTTAAATTGCTTGATGTGTTCTGTAGATTGAGGTCTGCAGCTATGATTGCCTGTCATTTCAAGATAAAGAAATTCAACATAAAGACCATTGTGAAAAAAAGAAATTTGTGAATATGTGAAAGGCATACGGCTAGACTCTAATATGATTTGAGAAAAAGTAAAGTCATTATATGACAACTTAAAGCAAAAGGAAGGTGAAGGAGGTTTAAACTGGATAATTTAATGCCAGCAAAGATGGTTTGATAATTTTAGAAAGAGGTTTGGCATGAACAATGTCAAGATAATAGGAGAACCAGCTTCTACTGACCAAGATTCAGCAAATTCCCAGAAAGTCATTAAGAAGAAAAAGATCTACCTGAACAGGTTTTTAATGTCCATGAAAGTGCCCTATTCTGGAAAAAAATGGTAAAAAGGACTTTAGTAAGGAAGAGAAGTGAACACAAAGATTTAAGGCAGGAAGGGATAGGGTAACTACTGTTTTGTGCAAATGCAGCCAAGTTATGAGCAGAACTGCTGTTATCTATAAAGCTGCTAACTTGCAAGCCTTGCAAGGAAAAGACAAACACCAGCTGCCTGCCTTTTGGTTGTACGACAAGAAGGCCTGGACAATGAGAACCTTTTCCCCATCAATGCTTTGTCCCCGAAGTCAGGAAGTACCTTCACAGTAAGGGACTGCCTTTTAAAGTTCTTTTGTTATTGGACAATTTCCCTGGCCACGCAAAATCCTGAGTTCAACACTGAAGGGATCTACCTTCCCCCAGACACAATGTCCTGAAATTGGCCTCTAGATCAGAGGGTCGTAAACCCTTTAAGGCTTATTATACATAGTTCTCTACAGAAAGGATTATCAATGCTATGGAAGACAAGCCCGAAAGAGAGAACATCATGAAAGTCTGGAAGTATTACACGATATGAGATACCATTATTGTTATAGAAAAAGCTGTGAAAGACACTAGACCCAAAACAATAAATTTCTGCTTGAGAAAACTGTGACCAGATGTTGTGCATGAGTTCACAGGATTTACAACAGAGCCAGTCAAAGAAAGTATGACAGGGATTGTGGATATGGCAAAAAAAGAAAAAAAAGAAAAAGAAAAAGAAAGTGAGGGTTGAAGGATTTCAGGATATGGATCTTGGAAAAAATCCAAGAGTTAATAGACACTGCACCAGAGGAATTAACAGAAGGTGGGTTGATGGGGATGAGTGCTTCTGAAACTGTGCTGGATGAAGAGGAAGACATAGAAAAAACAGTACCAAACAACACATTGTTACTAGCTGGCAGAAGGGTTGCCATTACTCAAGACTGCTTTTGACTTCTTTTACAACATGGACCCCTCTACGATACAGGCACTGAAACTAAAGCAAATGGTGGAAGAAGGGTTGTTACTTTATAGGAACAGTTTTAGATAAATGAAAAATCAAAAAATTCAGAAATCACAATGTATTTCCTCAGAGTTACACCGTGTGTGCCTACCTCTCCTGCCTCCCCTTCTAGCTCCTTCACTTTTTCCATCTCGGCCATTCCTGAGACAGTAATACTTCTCCTCTTCCTCTTCCTCAGCCTACATGTTCAGCCTCAACATGAATGTGATGAGGATGAAGACGTTTATGATAATCCACTTTCACTTAGTGAATAGTAAATACATTTTCTCTTGCTTATGATTTTCTTAATAATTTTTTCTCTAGATTACTTTATTGCAAGAATACAGTATATAATACTGTATTAGTCAGGGTTCTCCAGAGGGACAGAACTAACAGAATATATATACATTTATATATTTATTAAGTATCTATATATACTTAATAAACTCATATATATGAGTTTATATATATAAATGAGTTTAATATATATAAACTCATTTAATACATATAAACTCATTTGTATGTATAAACTCATATATATATGAGTTTATATATATATATATATATATATATATATGAGTTTATTAGGTATTAACTCACATGATCACAAGGTCCCACAATAGGCCGCCTGCAGGCTGAGGAGCAAGGAGAGCCAGTCTGAGTTCCAAAACTGAAGAATTTGGAGTCCGATGTTCCAGGGCAGGAAGCATCCCACATGGGAGGAAGATGTAGGCTAGGAGGCTAGGCCAGTCTCTCTTTCCACATTTTTCTGCCTGCTTATATTCTAGCTGCACTGGCAGCTGATTAGATTGTGCCCCCCCAGATTAAGGGTGGGTCTGCCTATTCCAGCCCACTGACTCAAATGTCAGTTTTCTTTGGCAATACCTTCACAGACACACCCAGGATCAATACTTTGTATCCTTCAATCCAATCAAGTTGACATTCAATATTAACCATCACAAGTCCACCCCTTGTCAATCTGACCCCATACATGTCTTCTGTTATCATACATGATCTTCAAATAAAGACAATAATAAAGTCAAAATTATGCCTAACATAATACAACTATCCTTTGTGTAACCGGAAATGCACCAACCCTCAACCCAAATACTATTACATGAAGTTAACAATACTTAAATGCTGATGTGAAGTTAATAAATCTTATATGATAAAGGAAAAAGAAAATAAAATGAAGATATTTTCTTAGTGCAAGTATATACACGCATAAACACGTTTTTAACAAACAAAGGAGGAAATAATCATGACAGTTACAGTCCCCGGTTCTACAGCTGATCATGTGGTTGTAGCTGGTATTGATGACCACCTTCTTCTACTACCCATTCTGTATTCCCTTTGCCTTCAGCAAGCACCTCAGCTGGTCATGTTTTTTTTTTTTTTTCTTTCCCTGGTGGAGTGACCCAAACCTTCATTAATGAAGAGTCTGGGTCATTTATAGTCCTCCTTGAATTGGGCTGTTGTAGCTTCCTATTTACCTTAATTGCAGGGTATGGTAATACTAAGAGACACCCTAATGGATCTCCTGTATTCCATGTATACTCTTCCTTATGTCCATTGTGGAGTAATAGACTGATTTCATCTTGAGAGTGCAGGTCATTCACCCCAGCTAACACTGTAACTCCCTTTTAAACCTGTTGACTTGAAGGTAGGAGGAGACCAAAGTGTTCAGGTGGCAATTGTAACTTCCAGTTTAACGGAATCATTGTTATATCTCCTGATGGCAGTGTTCCTCCCTCTGGAACTAAGACCTCAAGGCCAGAAAAAGGTAATGTCTTGGGAACAGGAAGCAAAAATTTTGGTAGTGGATCACTAGGGGTGATGGTGAGTGGTGCCACTTACACTTCCAAACCTGGATTCTTGGACCCCTGAATCCTGGCTATGGGAGAAACAGTACCATATATTGGATGCTGATTCAGAACATACCCAACCTTCTGGAGAACTTTGCCCCAGCCCTGCAAAGTATTGTCTCCTAGTTGGCATTGTAATTACGACTTCAAAAGGCCATTCCACTGTTAATCCAGCTGCTTCACAATAATGGAGAACATGGTATGACCAGTGAAGTCCATGAGCATGAGACCACTGCCACACTTCTTTAGCCATAAAGTGAGTGCCTTGGTCAGAGGCAATGCTATGTGGAATACCATGATGGTGGATAAGGCACTCCGTGAGTCCACAGATGGTAGTCTTGGCAGAAGCATTGCGTGAAAGATAGGCAAACCCATATCTGGAGTGTCTATTCTGGTGAGGACAAACCTTTGCCCTTTCCATGATAGAAGAGGTCCAGTATAATCAACCTGCCACCAGGTAGCTAGCAAATCACCCCAAGGAATGGTGCCATTTCGAGAGCTCAGTGTTGGTCTCTACTGCTGGCAGATTGGGCGCTCATCAGTGGTCATAGCCAGGTGAGCCTTGGTGAGTGAAAGTCCATGTTGCTAAGCCCATGTGTAACCTCTATCGCTGCCACCATGGCTGCTTTGTTCATAGGTTCATTGGGCGATGACAGGGTGGCTGAGTGGTGTCCACAGAATGGGTCATCCTATCCATTTGATTATTAAAATCCTCCAATGCTGAGGTCACCCATTGGTGAACACTCACATGGGGTACAAATAT
Organism: Colobus angolensis palliatus; assembly: GCF_000951035.1. Lineage (NCBI taxonomy): Eukaryota > Metazoa > Chordata > Mammalia > Primates > Cercopithecidae > Colobus > Colobus angolensis. Next base: position 5,301,278 of record NW_012114688.1, read on the forward strand.
ATTAACAGTTTTTGACCACTCAGAGAGGTCCAGCCACATATATCTTCTCCAAACTTCTTTGTCACCACTTTTTCAATCATGCTTCTTCCAAGTCCCTTACTATCCAACCAAACCATTAGCTACAGCCCATGAATCAGTACATAATCACACATCTGGCCATGCCTCCTTCCATGCAAAGTGCATAACCAGGTGCACTGCTCAAAGTTCTGCCCACTGGGAAAATTTCCCTTCACGACTGTCCTTCAGGGATGTCCTTGAAAGGGGCTGTGATGCTGCAGCTGGCCACTTTCAGGTGGTGCCTTCATATCATGCAGAACCATCTGCAAACCAGGCATTCGTTTTCTCTTTCTCTGTCTACTGATCATAGAAAACTCCCCATGAGAACATCGGTGCAGGGAGAAGAAGCAGGGTGGCAAGGGTGGAGACCATTGGCATTTGAGCCACTTCACCATATAACTTACTTGTGCCTTTGGGACCTGCTGGAGCCCAATCGCATATATTCCACTTCCATCTGATGAAGAAATGCTGCTGTACCCGAACCACTTTATGGCTAGATGGGTGAGAGAAAGCAACCAGTTCATGATAGGCAGTTCAGGTCACATGGTGACCTGATGACCCATAGTCAAATGTTCAGTTTCCACCAAAGCCCAGGAACAGGCCAAAAGCTGTCTCTCAAAAGGAGAGTAGTTATCTGCAGAAGCTGGCAGGGCCTTTCTCCAAAATCCTAGAGGCCTCCGCTGTGATTCACCTATGAGGACTTGCCAAAGGCTCCAAACAGCATCCCTATCTGCCACTGACACCATAAGTACCATTGGATCTGCTGGGTCATATGGCCCAAGTGGCAGAGCAGCTTGCACTGCAGCCTAGACCTATTGTAGAGCCTTCTCCTGTTCTGGATCCCACTCAAAATGGGCAGCCTTTCAGGTCACTCGATACATGGGCCACAGTAACATACCCAAATGAGGAATGTGTTGGCTCCAAAATCCAAATAGGCCCACTAGGAGTTGTGCCTCTTTCTTGGTTGTAGGAGGTGCCAAATGCAGCAACTTACCCTTCACTTTAGAAGGAATATCTCAACAGGCCCCCACAGCACTGGACCCCTAGAAATTTTACTGAGATAGAAGATCCCTGAATTTCAGTCAGATTTATTTCCCATTCTCTGGCACGCAAATGTCTCACCAGTAAGTCCAGAGTGTTTGCTACTTCTTGCTCACTGGATCCGATCAGCATAATGTTATCAATGTAATAGACTGGTGTGATATCCTGCGGAAGCGAAGAGCAATCAAGGTCTCTCTGAACAAGATTATGACACAAAGCAGAGAGTTGATATTCCCCTGAGGTGGAACAGTAAAGGTATATTGCTGGCCTTGCCAGCAAAAGGCAAATTGCTTCTGGTGGGCTTTATGGACAGGAATGGAGAAGAAGGCATTTGCCAAGTCAATGGCTGCATACCAGGTATTAGGAGATGTGTTAATTTGCTCAAGCAATGAAACAACATCTGGTACAGCAGCTGCAATTGGAGCCACCACTTGGTTAAGTTTACAATAATCCACTGTCATTCTCCAAGGTACATTTGTTTTCTGCACAGGCCAAGTGGGAGACTTGAACGGGGATGTGGTGCAAATCACCACCCCTGCAACCTTCAAGTCCTTGATGGTGGCACTAATCCCCATAATCCCTCCAGGGATGCAATATTGTTTCTGATTTATGATTTTTCTAGGTAGAAGCAGCTCCAATGACTTCCATTTGGCCTTTCCCATCCTAAGCCCTTACCCTACCAATCAGGGAGCTAATGTGGGGGTTCTACCAACTGCCAAGTATGTCTATGCCAATTATGCATTCTGGCACTCAGGAAATGACCACAGGATGAGTCTAGGGACCCAGTGGACACATTGTAAGTCAGACCTGTGCTAATATTCTATTAATTACCTGACCTCCCTAAGTCCCTACTTTAACTGGAGGATCACAGTTATGTTTTGGGTTACCTGGAAACAATGTCAGCTCAGGGTCGGAGTCCAGTAGTCCCCGAATTATCTGATAACTTCCTTTCCTTAGTGCACATGTACCCTGGTAAAAGGCTGGAAGTATCCTTGGGGAAGGATGAGAAATGGTCACTGCATAAATTGTTGATAATGTAGTGGGGTCCTTCCTCAAGGGGACCCAGCCTCCCCTTCATTCAAGGAATTCTGGATCTGTAAACTGGCTCAAGCCTGGAAATTGACTGAGGTGCCATGATTCTCTGTTTTTGTAATTCAAATTAGTCTTTTGTTCATTTGACCTAGAAGTTTTATGCTTGTATAAATTAAGCAGGAATGCAGTAGGCTTCCTATCAATTTCGCTTCTAGGAACATGATGATTAATTCGCCAATGCCAGAGCTCTACACTAGTCAGACTATTCTGATTGCCACTTTGCCTCTGCTGTCCATTATGGTAGCTATATCCACCTTGCCTTTGATGGTTGAGTGCTGCTACTTGGCCCCATGCCACCTCTGAATCCAATTGTTCCCATTGCATTTAGATTTTGTAGTTGAGTGACTGAGGTTCCCACTGTTAGATGTGACATACAGAGAAGAGCAATTACAGGGCTCTTCAAAGATGCAGGTGCTGCCCTCACAAAACTATTTCATAGGGCATTGGTCAGGGTATATCTTCTGGACCCTCCCAGCAGGGATGCATGGGTCTAAAGTGACTAATCTACTCCACCATTTCAATCTCCCTAAGCTAACAAAGCAAATAAACTATTAGAACCTGTTTTTTTTTTTTTTTTTTTAATCCCCAAACTGCAACATTAAATGTTTTTGAGTGTAGTGCACCTCCTCATGGGTCACATGCTCAACCTCACCTCTAGGTGTCTGTGGGGACTTTGGTCTAGTTATAGGTCTAGAAGCAAATGGGTTTTGGGGGTGGTTCCCGAGGATAATCAACATTATTTTGCCTGGCAACTGCCTCAGGGAGGCCAGCACTGTTGCCTCAGGCAGCGCAGGGTTTATCTCCTCAGACAAAGGTGCGTTTACAAATTAGTGTCTCCAGCTTCATCAGGGTCCTCCTACACATACCCATTATAAGTTGCAGGGTGCCATTCTTTTCCAATCAATGCCCTCACTTTCACAGTAGACACCTGGCAAGGCTGCGCATGCACCTTTCATTGCAGGTCACTCACTTGCATGATAAGAGCTTGTGTCTGTTTTTCTACAATTTCAGCTCTTTCTCTACAGGAGATAAGACTCTCACTCAGTGCAAACAGCAGATTTGAGGCTCAGTATCTGCTTCTGAAGTCGGAAGACAGAATCCCTGAGTTCATCATTTTCTTTTATCGCTTTGTCTGAACTTAGGAGCAACCAACCAGCTTCATTATGTTCCTTGGTTCTCTACATATGGCCAAAGGTATTATGTATAGAGTCACTAAACTTTATGCCTCTCACGTGAGATGAATCAGGAGTGTCAAATGCATTTATTTTGCATAACTCTCTAAACTCCAAGGACTATCAGTGTTCTCCATACTATTAGAAGTAGAGTCCTTAGCATTTTTAGGTCTGATCATATTAAGCAGCCAACTCTGGGAACCCTAACACCAATGAAAGAACTCCATCCTTAATATTCTGTTCCTCTAAAACCTCTTCTGCTACCAAAATCTGTATTAGTTAGAGTTCTCTAGAAGGACAGAACTAATGGAATATATATATATGTATAATATATAAAGGGGAATATATATATATATATATATATATATATATATATAAAGGGGAATTTATTAAGTATTAACTCACCAGATCACAGTTCCACAACAGGCCGCCTGCAGGCTGAGGAGCAAGAAGAGCCAGTCCGAGTTCCAAAACTCAAGAACTTGGAGTCTGATGTTCCAGGGCAGGAAGCATCCCACATGGGAGGAAGATGTAGGCTAGGAGGCTAGGCCAGTCTCTCTTTTCACATTTCTGTGCCTACTTATATTCTAGCTGCACTGGCAGCTGATTAGATTGTGCCCACCCAGATTAAGGGTGAGTCTGCCTATTCCAGCCCACTGACTCAAATGTTAATCTCCTTTGGCAACACCCTCACAGACACACCCAGGATCAATACTTTGTATCTTTTTTTTGTTTTTTTTTTTTTGTTTTTTTTGAGACGGAGTCTCGCTCTGTCACCCAGGCTGGAGTTCAGTGGCGTGATCTCGGCTCACTACAAGTTCCGCCTCCCGGGTTCCCGCCATTCTCCTGCCTCAGCCTCCGGAGTAGCTGGGACTACAGGCGCCCGCCACCTCGCCCGGCTAATTTTTTTGTATTTTTAGTAGAGACGGGGTTTCACCATGTTAGCCAGGATGGTCTCGATCTCCTGACCTCGTGATCCGCCCGTCTCGGCCTCCCAAAGTGCTGGGATTACAGGCTTGAGCCACCGCGCCCGGCCAATACTTTGTATCTTTCAATCCAATCAAGTCGACGCTCAGTATTAACCATTACAAATACCAATAACATGCAAAAAAATGTTAATCAACAGTTTGTGTTATCAGTAAAGCTTCCAGTTAACAATAGGCTATTAGTATTTAAGTTTTGGAGGAGTCAAAAGTTATACTTGGATTTTTGACTGCATGGGGTGGGGCAGGTCTCCCAACCCCCATGTTGTTCAAGGACCAGTTGTACAACAATGTATTTAACTGTGCTTCTACGGACAGTCATTTATTTTCTTCCCAAATTTTCATTATTTTGACATATTTCTACAGAACAGATTGATAGAAGTAACATGCTTTTGAAAACCATAAAAGGTAATGTTAAAGAATCCTTCATGACTACTTCACTTTTTGTGGGATTAGACTGCTGCATTCTAAAAATAATGGTGAGAAGAATGAATAAATTAGGGTTTATTATGTCATAAAACCTTCTAAAAAAGAGGAGAGGTAGCAGAATTTACAAGAAGATTAAACCTGACCTTACTGTAGAGAACGATACCCTCATAGCAGCGCATCTTCTTTGCTCACAGAAAGGTAAAGAAAGGTCCTTTTGTGAGTACAACTGAGAAGATGAGTTCAGTTACCTATAACCTGGAGCATTTTACATCAATTTAGAAAAATACCACTGCTGGTTAAAAATTATCTTTCCCTGCAGATATTTTAAAGTGAGATAGAATCTAACTATTTGTCCAGCACAGAGGCAAAATTTGGGCTAGCAGACTCCAGTAGGTTCCCTCTCTGTCTTTTATTGTACTAAATGATCTTAAGGATAGTGACATTCTCTATAATTCTGCATTAGTAAAATTCAGCGTCATCTTCACACAGGCTGGATGTTGGCAAACTATAGCATAATTATTTCATTTTTCTTTTGAAAAGTTTTCAACTCTGCCACATTAAATTATAAAGATGCTTTTTTTTCTTTTTATGAGGGTGTTACACAGATTCACAACAGGTTAATGTGCCCACTAAGGAGAAATACATATCAGAAGGAGAAATGTCAGAGAGATTCCTATTTTTCTGCCATTAAAAATAATATATAAAGGCCTGAATGTTTTAAAAGGAAAATTAATAAATATAATTTCCTGTTGTTTAGGAGCTGCTTAACATATTGTGATTATTTAAGAAATGAATACAACATAGATTTAAGATTGTATTATTAGTTTCATGGTCTTAGGCAAACCACATAGCTTCTCTGACCTCAGTTTTCTCATTGGTAGGGTAGAAACAGTCAGGTTCCCATTCCCCTTTTCCAGATTGTTTGAAGAATGAAAACATGTATCTAAAAGAGTGTGAAAAATTTTAAGTGTTATAAAAAGTAGCTAAAAACCTATGGCAGATACTCTCAGTTATCTGTCCAACAACAATTCATCCCTCATTCTATTATGTATTAAATTCAATTTTATCCACTGGGGCTATGTGCTTCATGGGTACCTGGGTCTCTCCTCAGCACAGGGAATAAGTCTTAATAGTCTTAAGGCCATTTATTCCATTCTGCTCGCCTGTGATGGATTTAAGAATAGGCAAGTGAATCACTTCTGACCAGGAGAGGTCAGGGAAGATCTGTTGACGTTTGGGAAAACAGAGAGGGCATCAGTTAGGAACATTCCTGTTTTCAACCTGTGGAGGTTGTATTGTGAGGATTTGCTGCCAATGGCTGCAGAAGTCCTCTTGTAATCAAGAAGGCACAAGCCCAAGGGCAAAAATCAATGAATGAAAGATGCCGTAGCTGTGATATGAACTGCCAAATTAATCAACTCTGGGGCTTTCCCACCTTTGAATTTCTTGTTAAAAGAATTTCAAAGATTTTTATTATTTGAGAAGATTTTACTCGTGTTTTTGGTTAACAGTACCTGGAGGCATTCTAGTTGATAAATAATTACCAGGTCAAAGTAGTTCCACAGCTTCAAAAACCATATTTACTTGTCCCTCAAAGCTATTTTGCTGAGCCAAAATGAAAGTTCAAATTACTATTTATTTAATCCAGGCAATGTAGATTACAAATAAATAATTTAGGCTTCCAAATCTTTTAGTGATAGTAGTGTGAGTGGAAAAAAAGTCAGGTCCCTAAACTATCTGAACTTGTTTTTCCTTTCATTGTGTAGGTAAGTTGAAAATGTTATAAAAATAAATGCAAAAGTGAAAACAAAGCATACTTTTTTTTCAAAGTTGTTCCTATTAGGAACACCTTACAGAGTGAGAAAAGACAAACTTCATAGACATGAAATGCAAATGAATTGTTTAAAATAGTGATGAGCTGACGGGGACCAGTTAGCTTCTCTTCTGAAAGTTTAGAATTTCAAAATATAAGCAGTTTATTGCATTCTAGTCTTTTGAAATGACAGTTCTATGTTTATGAGAAATAATTTGGAATATGTAATTTAAACTTTTAAGTTTATATTTTAGTTTTGAACAGACGTCTTTATTTTGGCCAAACCCTTGGTATCTGAAATTATAATCCTTTCACAAAAGAAATTAACTAGACACTCATAAATTAATAGAATTCTTACGGAAATGGATCTGACCTAGGGAATCAAAGCTGTTCTGAAATTTTACACAGACTTTTAGTATTAGTTTAATCAAAGGTAACACTTTCTAAGATGCATGATATTTGACTGTATAATATTTGAATTATTCGTAATCTAAACTAGAGGGCTCAAATAACATGGTGTGCCATTTTCCCAATATTGTACATTAATATTTCAAAGATAACTTTTGCTGACAGAAAGGATCCTGAAATATGCAAGATCCTTCTGGATCAGAAAAGTCAGAGAGGCTATTAAGTGTAGTGGTTAAGAGTGTGGCCTTTGAAATAATGCAATTCTGGATTCAAATCCCTACTCTGTCACTTATGATGACATCTTAGACAAATCATACAGCATCACCCACCCCAGTCTTAGTTTCTCCATCTGTAAAATGGAAGCAGGGGAAGGTTGCTTACTAACATTAATACCTTATAGAGTTTGAAGGTCAAATGAAATGAAATGATTTATATAAGATACTTAGCAGGGTGGATGGCCTATTAGAAGTGTCCAACAAATTCAAGTTATTGTGTATAAGAAACTCAACTCCCTTATATTTATGTAGAGCACTAAATTTTCTAAATAATTTCTATCACAGTATCCAAATATATTTTGAGACAAATGAATGGATAAGACAGATTTTGTTATTTTTATTTCTTTGAAATAGGGTCTTACACTGTTGCCCAGGCTAAAGTGCAGTGGTGTAATCATGGCTCATTGCAGCCTCACACTTCTGGGCTCAAGGAATTCTCCCACCTCAGCTTCCTGAGTAGTTGGGACTATAGGTGTGCACCATCGTGCCCAGCT
>NW_012114688.1:5309183-5341139 GCF_000951035.1 Colobus angolensis palliatus
TAGAGTTGGGGTCTTGCCTTTTTTCCTGGGCTGGCCTCAAACCTCAAACTCCTGGGCTCAAGCAGTGCCCCCACCTTGGCCTTGCAAAGTGCTGGAATTACAGATGTGAGCCACCATGCCTGGTCAATATAGAAGATGAAAAACAGGATATTGTCAATGAACTTGAGATCATTCACTCAATGCTCTTTAATTCAATATTCACTTAACAAATATGTATTGAGTGTTTACTATGGGCCAAGAACTCAACAAAACACTCCACAACACAAGTCAGTGAAGTAACTCAAACAAGAGCTGTGCATCGTGCAGATGTTATTTTTGCCACCCAGTATCCAGTATTCATTTTTTGTCAATTGAAAACCTCTTCCTTTTTTTTTTTTTTGAGACAGAGTCTCGCTCTGTCGCCCAGGCTGGAGTGCGGTGGCCAGATCTCAGCTCACTGCAAGCTCCGCCTCCCGGGTTTACGCCATTCTCCTGCCTCAGCCTCCCGAGTAGCTGGGACTACAGGCGCCCGCCACTACGCCCGGCTAGTTTTTTGTATTTTTTTAGTAGAGATGGAGTTTCACTGTGTTAGCCAGGATGGTCTCGATCTCCTGACCTCGTGATCCGCCCGTCTCAGCCTCCCACAGTGCTGGGATTACAGGCTTGAGCCACCGCGCCCGGCCATGTTATTTTTGCCACCCAGTATCCAGTATTCATTTTTTGTCAATTGAAAACCTCTTCCTGAATAACTTCTCTCTCCTCCATTATTTGTAACCTAGTTGTGCAGAGGGATGTGACATAAACCAAGTCAATCAGACTCACTATCCTGGAATTTGGAAACTTGTGGGGAAGGACACATGGACAAAACCAACTGTAGCTCATTTAACCTAGTGTCCATTAGTCCATGCTCAAAGCTGCTCTAACTTCCACCTTGATCATCTGATTCCATAAGGTAGACCACATTCTATAATAAATTTCCTTTTTGCTTAGGTTGACAAATGTCAGATTATATTTCTTTCAAGCAAAGAACCCTAACTGAAAGGACTTCTGAAAGTGTGACATCATTCATTCTCAGAAGTCTTGGAATCTGTTTCTAGGAAAATCTCTTTATAATATTGATAATGTGGTATTAAGTTCTTTTCATCGTTTCTGCCAGAGAATTATGCCTGCTCTTAACAGACAAGCTTTGACACTCATACACATTAGATATGTCTCAACTAATTGTACTCGTCCATATTGTCTTAGTTGTGCATCAGAGATCCTCTATGCTTTTACTTCATATCCACTCTGTTGTTCCCATATACATCTATGTAGAATGGAGCCATGCAGAATGTCAAGCCAAATACTGCAAGCAAACCTAAAATCTGTTTGCACCACATGTGTGGCAATCCATTGGCCAAAGAAATTTTCATGGCCAAGAATAGCAACAGTGAGGTGAGACATATACTTTACTTACTTGGTGGGAGATATTGTAAAGTCATGTGGCAAGGGCATGGATGTACAATTTTATTAAAAGGTGAGAGTGAAGGTTTGGAGACAATAATCTAGTCTACCACACCTCCCATTTTCTCTCAGTGCACTGTACAACATCTCTTTTATTTATTGCATGCCATCAGAATACAAGGCAGGTTAAGGGAGAACAGAAAAAAGGCAGACTCCTAGTTAATATGTCTATTTACACTCGGTCTTGAAGAAGAGAGGAAGTGGATGACAATATGTTATGATATTTGGCAAAAGTATTCAGGTCACATTTCATAGGAACTCTATTTACCCTTATAGACAAAATGTTTTGTGTGCATGTTAAATGTATAAATGTAACTTTTATTAAATACTTACTTTGTGGCAAGTTGGTGTAAGTTCTTTGTGAGCATTATCCCTTAAAATCCTCATAAAAATCCTGTGGGGTTTATAGACTAAAAAAACAAAATTTTGAAAGGTTAAATAAATTTTTGCAAATGTAAGAGAAAACTAATTGTTCTGTAGCCCTGGCAACAAGTAGTCAACAGAACTGGTTTTAAACCCAGTTACTTACTCAACATCTGCTGCAATGAACACGCTTTTATAAACCAACTAATCAGGGCCAGCTATTTGCTTCTGAAAGTTAGCCAATCAGGATTCACTCCAATAAACACATCCCAGAGTTTCAACCAATCCACAACAGTCCCTATCCCCAGTAATCAAACTTCTAAAAATAATATTAACTTATCTTCACCTCTCCAAGTCTCTGTGAACTGTGTGCTTCCCTTAAATCTCACTGAAGACCAACAGAGCCTGTGACTGATCTAAAGCACTCACTTTTCTTTTTCTGTAATAGCAACGCATTCAGCTTTGTCTTTTTATTTCAGGTATCGTGTAATGGTCTCACTGTTCTCTGACAGCAACTTACCCAAGTTTACACAGCTGGCAAATGGTAAAGTCAAGTGACAATCCCAGTTCCATGTGATTTTAGAGCCTAAACTCCTACTTAGCATGATGTACTGTCTATCCTCTTTCCAGAAAAATGATGGTCCAGGTACTACTCTTCCCTATAGAAGTTTAGCCTCTGATGGTATTTCAACTCTTGAATGGTCATTTACCTTTGCATATCTTATTTATCCAACTAACTTGTAAGTTCAGTTGAATCTAACATAATCTCACATTCCCAGTGGTGACCAATTCATCAATTATTTACTTATTATTTTTTAAATATATTAAAGGGAATGTTTAGTATGTGCCAGGCCACCATAACAGTGATGGAATTAGGATGTTTACACCCTCAAGGGCTGGCAGCCTAACTGGAGAGACAGAAAACAGCACTTCAATGTGAATTGTGCCACCACATATATAAGGTGCAGTGTGACCTGTGAGGGAAGAGTTCCTAAGTCTGACATTAGCATTGTGAGCAGTCTTTAAGAAATGCCAAATGACTGATATTTGCATATTACTTAGTTATTTGGAGCAAACAATTATCTCAGAGTCAAGAAAAATGCCCTGAAATTTGCCAAAACTTATCAAAGTCAAATATTGAATCAGGAATTGCACTAACCTAAATTTGAATTATTCAGAAGAGGCCACATCATAAATATGTAGTTTATCCAGTGGTAAAAAATACATTTAAGAGGATGCCATTTCCTATTTCTATTGCCCTAAAAATTTAGTTTTAATTTTTCTTACTGAGTACAGTGATCGTTGCCTAATATAGAGAATTACATATTTCAGGTACTTGATGCAAAAGATGGTGAGAATATGAAAAAAACACTTCAGGATATTTGGTAAAACAGGAGCTGGCTTAATTAGGAGGCAGACACTCATAATGATCCTCAATTTCACTTGCACTTATTCCTTTTCATTTTTGATACAAAGCTATTTTTCTGGATTACTTCCCACTCCTTTTCCTTGGCACTCCACCAGTTTTGAAACATGATGTAATCACTGAAATGAAAATTTTGTACACAAGAAAAGAAATCTCTAGTTTATACACAAGATGTCAGTGCGTTAGGCACAGAAACAATGTTTTCATTTAGTCTTGATTAATGACTGGGCATCGCCTTAGATTTTAGTACTTTTCTTGCTTTTCTCAAACAACTTTGACCTCTGCCGATAAGTTTCCTGGCTGAGCCAAGAACTGAGAGCCACTACATAATAGCCATTTCTTCTGCAGAAGGAACTGGGTGTCTGCTAGGAATGTACTGATTTAATGTGACGTGATGTATGATATCTTCTGAGTTACAATGATCTGTGGCCTTGGCTAACCAAAAAGACAGTAAGTGCATTTCAAAGCTGTAAAACATCATGGGGAGAGTGAGGATTGTGGTTGAAATGACTGCAGACCAAGTTTGGGTCTTTGATGCCTTTCTTCCTGATGGAGCCCTATGACTCCAGACTGCCCAGTACCCCCAGCCCCCTCACACAACTTTCTGACTTTCTAACTAGATATTCACTCTTGTGTTCTAACCCTATATCTTCTTCCCTTACCCAGAATGTGCCTATTAACAAGTCCAGCTCCCATTCTGGAAGCTAACTGATCATTTGTATCAGATGAAATCATTCCTACACTATCCAAAAGGATGGCAATAGCTGTAATTTATTCATCACTTACTGAGTTGCTTTAAAGTGCTCATTGCATTTAATATTTACAAAAGCCCTGTAAAGCAAGTCCGTAAATTTCCCCCATTTTACGAATTACAAATAGAAGATTAAGAGAAGACAGTCAATTGCTCCAAGTTCTTGGAGCCATCAAGCTTCCCATCCAGGTCTCCTGGACTCCAAAGTCCTCTTCTTTATTGGTGACCAATAAGAGGTTTCAAAGGACCTTTTTAGTTTGCTAAGGAATAGTACCCACAAAAATTCTGTCTACCGTAGAATTTTGAGTATTAACAGAAACCTCTAGGGAAAGATATTCTTGTTCAAGGGGTAGCTTTCCTGGTGTTTCTCAAATAAAACCAAATAGATAAGTTTTCTACTCACTAGAGGGTCAAGCTCGTTGTGCTCCACACACTAGTTGATGTGGTTATAGGAGCAGGAGGAAGAGCCCACAGGTATGTACAACCTTTTTCCTTTGTGACCAACTGTTTACCTCCTTCTTTGTACCAGTAGCCAGGGGAAACATAGAATCACTAAGCACAGAATGATAGAACTTTAGTGTTGGGCTCTTAGAAGTGTTTAAATCTAAACCCTACATTGTAGAGAGGTAGTAACTGATCAAGGAATAAAGTGACTCAAAGTTATCCAGCCAGGAAGAAGGTAATGGAGTCACAATTCAAGTCTTTTCCCTCCCTCCCCTCCCTCCCTCCCTCTCCTTCCTTCCTTCCTTCCTTCCTTCCTTCCTTCCTTCCTTCTTCCCTCCCTCACTCTTGCCATTTTTTTTTTAGTGTCTATAATGTGCCAGTCACTGGGTACTGGAAACACATAAAAAAAAAAAAAACAGCAAACACATTAAAAAAATCCTCGCTATGATGGAGTTTACACTCTAGTGGGAAGAAACACACAGCAAACAAATACACCAGTAGAAAATATACTGTGCCAGATGGTGCTAAGAGGTATGGAGAAAAATACAACAGAGAAGAGTGATAAGGAGAACAGGAGGAGAGAGTTACATTATTTCAAGTTCCTTGTGAGGAAGTGGCCATGAAGAGAATTCCAGATGGGGCAGCGGCAAATGGGGAGCATGCTTGGACTTGGGCTGCTCGAGGAACAACAAGAAGGCTGATGTGGCAGAGAATAGTGAGCAAGGGGGCAAAGACACAGGATGAGGATCAAGAGGAGCCAGATGACCCTGGCCATCTCATCCATCAGTCAGTGCGTTAGATCAGCCTCATTGCCTCTTTTCAAGAGGCTCATTTAACGATGACTCTAATATCTTCCTTATGGCCATGACTAATTTCAGAGACCTATCAACTAGAGATATGGTTTGGAGTGTAAAATGTGTTGGACTGGGAGTGACTCTCCAGGTGCAAGTCCTTCCCTAATTATGATTAGCTCTGTTATTGAATTTGTTTAAGCTTCGTTTTCCTTCTCTGTAACAGGAGGATAATGTGAACTATCCCAGGGGGTTTATGAGGGCTGAAGAAGACAACATATAGGAAAGCAGTTTGTAAGTGGACATTGTGAGTAATTGAAGTCAATCTGTCAGTTACAATAAATATTTTTTTCATCATTATTGTGAACAAGGGGTTTCTCCCTTCTGATGTTTACAGTGCTTCTTTCTTCTGTCTGACAAGATGTGCAGAGAGACGCCACACCTTTCGAGGAAAATGAGAGAAAGAAAAGATGTTCCTCTTTGTCTGTATATTTCTACCATGATCTTCAACTTTATCCCTCACCTGCCAGCAACAGAATGTGGGAGATGGTTATGATCAGTGTGGTCCTCAATTAACCCTCTGATTAAATACAGCTAATTATCTTCACTGTCAGGGCAAGAGCAATGTGACCACGGTGTGACTACTGGTGTTGGAAAGAAATAGTATTACCACCTACGAAATTTATAATGTAGAGATTTTCTGAAGTTTTAAATGTATGGGTATTGACATGGTTGTGTTTCACAGCTATCTATCATAGCAACTTCCAAATCCTTCCATGTAATTCTTTCCATGGAATTTCTTCATTAAAATTTTAAAATAAAAATTATTTTTTAGAGAAACTATTATAAACTTGAAACTTCACATACAGACAAGACTTGAACCTCCCTTAATCTAGTTGACAAATACAGTATTTATATAATATTAACTCTATGGAGAGTCCTGTATTCTCAAGAAAACTATAAACAGTTGTATGTAGTTAGAGTCAGGAAAATGAATTTACTGTGTGATCTTAGGGATCCTCATCTCTAAAAGGAGAATAATAAAAATTGCCTTAGAATGTTGTTATAAGGTTTAATGGTATAATTTCTTTTTGCCGAGAGATAAGCAAGCAGAAGTTTATCAGCATGTATACATATTTTTTCCTTCAATTTTTATTTTAAGTTCATGGGTACATGTGCAAGATGTGCAGATTTGTTACATAGGTAAACGTGTGCCATGGTGATTTGCTACAGAGATCAACACATCGCCCAGGTATTAAGCCCAGTATCCTTTAGATATTCTTCCTGATGCTCTCCCTCCCTCCATCCTCACTCCCAACAGGCTCCAGTGTGTGTTGTTGTTCCCCTGCATGTGTTCACATTGTTCAGCTCCCACTTATAAGTGAGAACATGTGGTGCTTGGTTTTCTGTTCCTGTGTTAGTCTGCTGAGGATAACAGCTTCCAGCACGATCCATGTTCCTGCAAAGGACATGATATCATTCCTTTTTTAGCTGCATAGTATTCCATGGTGTATATGTACCACATCTTTTTACAGTCTATCATTGATGGGCATTTGGGTTGATTCCATGTCTTTGCTATTGTGAATAGTGCCACAATGAACATACATGTGCATGAATCTTTACAATAGAATGATTTGTATTCCTTTGGGTATATGCCCAGTAATCTCATTAATGGGATTGCTCCGTTCAATAATATTTCTGCCTCTAGAACTTTGAGTTTCTGCCACACTGTCTTTGCACAATGGTTGAGGTAATTTACATTCCCACTAACAGTGTAAAAGTGTTCCTTTTTCTCCACAACCTCACCAGTACCTTTTGTTTCCAGACTTTTTTTTTTTTTTTTTTTGAGGCGGAGTCTCGCTCTGTCACCGGGACTGGAGTGCAGTGGCCGGATCTCAGCTCACTGCAAGCTCCGCCTCCCGGGTTCACGCCATTCTCCTGCCTCAGCCTCCCGAGTAGCTGGGACTACAGGCGCCCGCCACCTCGCCCGGCTAGTTTTTGTATTTTTAGTAGAGACGGGGTTTCACCGTGTTAGCCAGGATGGTCTCGATCTCCTGACCTCGTGATCCGGCCGTCTCAGCCTCCCAAAGTGCTGGGATTACAGGCTTGAGCCACCGCCAGACTTTTAAATAATCACCATGCTGACTGTTGTGAGATGGTATCTCATTTTGGTTTTGATTTGCATTTCTCTAATGATCGGTGATGTTGAGCTTTTTTCATATGTTTCTTGGCTCCATAAATATCTTTTTTGGAGAAGTGTCTGTTCATGCCCACTTTTTGATGGGGTTGTTTCTTTCTTGTAAATTTGTTTAAGTTCCTTGTAGACTCTGGATATTAGACCTTTGTCAGATGGATAGATTGCAAAAATGTCTCCCATTCAGTAGGCTGTGTATTCCCTCTCATGAGTTTCTTTTGCTGTGCAGTAGCTCTTTAGTTTAATTAGATCCGATTTGTCTATTTTTGCTCTTGCTGCAATTGCTTTTTGGTGTTTTAGTTATGAAATCTTTTCCTGTCCCTATGTCCTGGATGGTATTGCCTAGATTTTCTTCTAGGATTTTTATGGTTTTGGGTTTTACATTTAAATCTTTAATCCATCTTGAGTTAACTTTTGTATAAAGTGTAAAGAAGGGGTCCAGCTTTAATTTTCTTCATATGGCTAGCCAGTTTTTCCAGCACCATTTATTAAATAGGGAATCCTTTCCCCATTGCTTGTTTTTATCAGGTTTGCCAAAGATCAGATAGTTGCAGGTGTGCAGTCTTGTTCGTGAGTTCTCTATTCTGTTCCACTGGTCTATGTGTCTGTTCCTGTACCAGTAACATGCTGTTTTGGCTGCTGTATCCTTGTAGTATAGTTTGAAGTCAGCTAGTGTGATGCCTCCAACTTTGTTCTTTTTGCTTAGAATGGTCTTGGGTATTCGGGCTCTTTTTTGGTTCCATATGAATTATAAAATAGTTTTATTTTTCTAATTCTGTGAAGAATGTTAATGGTGGTTTAATGGGAATAACATTGAATCTATAAATTACTTTGGGCAGTATGCTATTTTCATGATATTGATTCTTCCTATCCATGAGCATTGACTGTTTTTCCATTTGTTTTGTCCTCTCTGATTTCCTTGAGCAGTGGATTGTAGTTCTCCTTGAAAAGGTTCTTCACTTCTTTTGTTAGCTGTATTCCTACAGATTTTATACTTTATGTAGCAATTGTGAATTGGAGTTCTGTCATGATTTGGTTCTCTGCTTTCCTGTTTTGGATTATAGGAATGCTAGCAATTTTTGCACTTTGATTTTGTATCCTGAGACTTTGTTGAAGTTGTTTATCAGCTTACGGAGCTTTTGGGCTTTTGGGTTTTTTAAATATAGTATCATGTCATCTGCAAACACAAACAGTTTGGCTTCCTCTCTTCCTATTTGAATACCTTTATTTCTTTCTTTTGCCTGATTGCTCTGGCCAGAACTTCCAATACTATGTTGAATAGAAGTGGTCAGAGAGAGCATCCTTGTCTTGCGCTGGTTTTCAAGGGAAATGCTTCTAGCTAGCCCATTCAGTATGATATTGGCTGTGGGTTTGTCATGAATGGATCTCATTATTTTGAGGTATGTTTCATCAATACCTAGTTTATTGAGTTTTTAACATGAAGAGATGTTGAATTTTATTGAAGACCCTTTCTGCATCTATTGAGATAGTCACATGGTTTTTGTCTTTAGTTCTATTTACGTGATGAATTACATTTATTGATTTGTGTACGTTGAATCAACTTTGCATACAAGGGATGAAGCTGACTTGATCATGGTGGATAAGCTTTTTGATGTGCTGCTGGATTCAGTTTGCTAGTATTTTATTGAGGATTTTGCATTCCTGATGTTCATCAGGAATATTGGCCTGAATTTTCTAATTTTGTTGTATCTCTACTAGGTTTTGGTGTCAGGATGATGCTGGCCTCATAAAATGAGTTGGGGAGGAGTCCCTTCTTCTCATGTTTTGGATAGTTTCAGTAAGAATGGTACCAGCTCTTCCTTTTACCTCTGGTAGAATTTAGCTGTAAATTCCTCTGGTTCTGGACTTTTTTTGGTTGGTAGGCTATTTATTACTGCCTCAATTTCAGAACTTGTTATTGGTCTACTCAGGGATTCAATTTCTTCCTGGTTCAGTCTTGGGATGGTGTATGTGTCCAGAATTTATTCATTTCTTGTAGATTTTCTAATTTATGTGCATAGAGGTATTTATAGCACTCTCTGATGGTTGTTTGTATTTCTGTGGGGTCAGTGGTAATATCCCCCTTATCAATTCTGAGTTTTGCTATTTGATTCTTCTAGGTTGTCTTCTTTATTAATCTAGCCAGCAGTCTATTATTTTTTTCAAAAAACATCTCTCAAATTCACTGATTTTTTTGAAGGTTTTTTTTTGTGTGTGTGTCTCTATCTCTTTCAGTTCCACTCTGACCTTGGTTATCTTTTGTCTTATGCTAGCTATGGTGTTTGTTTGCTGTTGGTTCTCTAGCTCTTTTAGTTGTGTTGTTAGGTTCTTAATTTGAGATCTTTCTAGCTTTTTGATGTGTGCATTTAGTGCTGTAAATTTCCCTCTTAAGACTGCTTTAGCTGCATCCCAGAGATTCTGGTACACTGTCTCTCTGTTCTCATTGGTTTCAAAGAACTTCTTGATTTCTGCCTTAATTTCATTATTTACTCATGAGTCATTTAGGAACAAGTTGTTCAATTTCCATGTAGTTGTGTGTTTTTGAGTAAACTTCTTAGTCTTGAGTTCTAATTTGATTGTGCTGTGGTCTGAGAGATTGTTATGATTTCAGTTCTTTTGCATTTGTTGAGGAGTGTTTTACTTCCAATTATGTGATCAGTTTTACTGTATGTGTCATGTGGTGATGAGAAGAATGTATATTCTCTTGGCTTTGGATGTAGAGTTCTGTAGATATCCATCAGGTCCATTTGATCCTGATCTAAGGTCTCAAATATGTGTGTTAATTGTCTGTTTCAATGATCTGTCTAATATTGTCAGTGGGGTGTTGAGGTCTCACACTATTATTGTGTAGGAGTCTAAGTCTCTTTGTAGTTCTCTAAAAACTTGTTTTATGAATGTGGATACTCCTGTATTGGGTGCTCACATATTTAGGATAATTAGGTATTCTTGTTGAATTGAACCCTTTACCATTATATAATGCCCCTCTTTGTCTTTTTTGACCTTTGTTGGTTTAAAGTATGTTTTGTCAAAAACTAGGATTGTGACCCCTGCTTTTTTTTCATTTACTTGGTAAATGTTCCTGTATCCTTTCATTTTTATCCTATGTCTCTCTTTGCATGTGAGATGGGTCTCTTGAAGACAGCATACTGATGGGTCTTGACTCTTTATCCAGTTTGCCATTCTGAGTCTTTTAATTGGGGCATTTAGCCCATTTACATATAAATTTAATATTCTTATGTGTAAATTTGACCCTGTCATCATGATGCTAGCTGGTTATTTTACGGCCTTGTTTATGTGATTGCTTTCATAGTGTCACTGATCTGGGTACTTCAATGCATTTTTGTAATGACTGGTAATGGGTTTTCTTTTCCATATTTAGTGCTTCCTTCAGGAGCTCTTGCATTGCAGGTCTGTTGGTAATGAATTACCTCAGAATTTGCTTTTCTGAAAAACATCTTATTTCTCCTTTGCTTATGAAGCTTAGTTTGCTGGATATGAAATTCTGGATTGGAAATTCTTTTCTTTAAGAACGTTGAATATTGGCTCCCCAAATCTTCTAGTTTGTAGGGTCTCTGCTGAGAAGTCTGCTGTTAGTCTGATGTGCTTTCCTTTGTATGTTACCTGACCTTTCTGTCTGGCAGCCTTAATATTTTTTCTTTCATTTTGACCTTGGGGAATCTCATGTTTATGTGTGTTGAGGTTGATCTTCTCAAGGAGTATCTTACTAGGGTTCTCTGGAACTCCCACCTTGCTGGGATTCCAGGAGCCGGAGACTGTAAAACTCCTGGGCCTCTGTGTGTGCTTGAGTGACTGCTCTGCTGAGACTCTGCACAGTGCTGTGTATCAAACCCAAGGCTCTGGTGGTGTGAGCTTATGAGGGGATCTCCAGATCTGTGGGTTGCAAAGATCCATAGGAGAAGCGTGATTTCCTGGGTGGGGTTGCACAGTCACTCTCTGCTTCCCTTGGCTGGGGGTGAGGGTTCCTTTGGCTCCATGCAGCTCCTGGATGCCATTGCCTTACCCTACTTTTCTTCATTTTCTGTGGGTTGAGTTGATTGCCTAGTCAGTTCCAACTAGAGAACCTGGATATTTCAGTTGAAGGTGCTGAATTCACTTGTCGTTTTCATTTCTCTCCTTGAGAGCCATGAACCACAGCTGTTTCTAATTGGTACTGATATAATATTTTTAAGGGGTCTAGCACATAGTGCTATATAATTAACTGTTGTCTGGTAAATGACATAAACTTTCTGATTGCTTGCCTGTTGTTTGGTGAACATTTACCTATCTGTTAAGATGTTGCTTATGTCTCTGGAAAAAACAAACTTAGGTATTGTGCTTTCATAGTGCTTGTTACATCTTCAATTAAGCATTTATCATGTTATCATTTAAGTATGTATTTATCTTTTCAGTTAGGCCATGCCAAATATAGAGGTTATGCATTTTTCACTGTAGTACCCAGTCTCCAAAATAAAACAGCATCTGGCACATAGCAGGCACTCAAATACTATTTTTTTTCCTTAGTGTGATATGCAAAACCTTCCTATGACTTACCTCAAATGTGTGGCCTTGTGTTTCATTACTGCCTACCCCTGGACCCTTGCATTATAAAAGTCCCATGCACTTCTATAATATGCCATGCTCTTTTACTCCTTGTTTCCATCCCCACTTTTATGGTATGATTGTGTGACTGCTGTACTCACTGCCTGATCAACCCTTACTGTAATTCCCCAGGCCCACACAAGCACACATACACTTGACTAACTCCTACCTGCCCTACAATAATAAACTCAAACTCCATATTCTCCAGACTGCCTCTTGGTTAGGACTCTCTGTTTGGGGATGCCTCTTATATGTTGCCATTTGTACCCTCTGCATATAACAATAACCAATATTTCAGGCATTGGCCTAAGCACTTCCCTATACTAACTCATTTAATCTTCACAATAACATTATCAAGTAGCAACTATTAGTATCTACAGTTTCAAATGAGAACCAGAGACTCAGAGAGGCTGAATAACTTCTTCAAGTGGCAAGTGGCATGCGAGAATCAAACCCAGACAGTCTGATTTCAGAGTCTGTACTCTTAAGACCTTTCTGTTCTACTTCCTCCACAATAATGCATAATGTCTTTATCATAGCACTCATTATCCATCACTGGAATTTCTAATTTTCTTTTCTTCTATGCAAGCACAGATGAAACACACTGTATTCAATGCCAAGGAGTTAGAAGATAGATAAATACATCTGGAAGCCACGTAGTTAGCTAGATTTCAGGACATAAGGGGGAGAGGGGAGGGATAGCATTAGGAGATATACCTAATGTAAATGACGAGTTAATAGGTGCAGCACACCAACATGACACATGAATACATATGTAACAAGCCTGCACGTTGTGCACATGTACCCTAGAACTTAAAGTATAATAATAATAATAATAATAAAAAGAAACAGATCTTGAAGAAGCAATTGGTTGTGTGCAAGGTAGCAGCAGCAGAACAGACAAGGTTGGGTGCGCAGAGTGCTAACTAGACTGACATGAATCCTGAGTGGTTAGAGAAAGGTGAGATGAGGTGATTATAGCTCAGGTGATGATGAAGGGAAAGAGTTTACATTGGAAAATGTTGGGGACTAAAAGCCACAGGAAGGCAGTGATGTAATGTGATATGTGAAGTCTAAGAAAGTTTGCAGTAGCAGTACTTTGCATGTTCTGGGACAATATACACTGGCAAAGGGAAAAGGAAAGTGAAGCAATTAACTGGAGAGTTTAAAAAATATAAGTGGGCTGGGTGCAGTGGCTCATGCCTGTAATCCCAGCACTTTGGGAGGCCGAGGTGGGCAGATCATGAGGTCAGGAGGTCGAGACCATCCTGTGAATAGTGAAACCCTGTCTCTACTAAAAATACAAAGAATTAGCCGGGCGTGATGGCCGGCGCCTGTAGTCCCAGCTACTCGGGAGGCTGAGGTGGGAGAATGGGGTGAACCCGGGAGGCGGAGCTTGCAGTGAGAGGACATAGTGCCGCTGCACTCCAGCCAGGGCAACAGAGCGAGACTTGTCTTAAAATAAAATAAAATAAAATAAAATAAAATAAAATAAAATAAAAAATAAGTGGACATATGGATAATTCAGGTAGGTACCACCTTTTCTATTGTAATGCTGGAATGGCCAGATGCCCCCCCATGAGCAGCTGATAAGTTTTCTTATATCAACAAGCACAACATATGTTAATTCAGTGTTTCCAATACATCAACTTCTTTTACAAGTTGTTTTGCCATATCCATGTACTCTTTGTAATTTATATTAATATTTTTATTTAAATCGATTTAGATCTTAGAAAGCATATACTTTTTTAAAGGAAACATTACAGAAATAAAAAGCCATTTGCTTCTCTTAAAAAGAGATAAAAGTAGTCAAGACAAAGATATTGATCATAAACCATACAAATCATCTCATATATTATGAATAATACACATACTATGGTTTGGAAAAGATTGCATTATTTCTTTAGATTGATATATAAGTATTTTCATTGTTTTGTAAGTCAGACAAGCAAAATTAGGGGAAATGAAGTTGGTGCTTAAGGTCACACTGTTGCTCACAGACAGAGTTAGGACAAATACCCAGGTTGTCTGCTCTAATCTGGTATCTATTACGGCCCCAAAGAAAAGAAGGCAATTGCTAAGTAGGGCCCTGAAAGGACAAAACTAAAGGAGGGTGGGTAGAAGTGTGCTCCCAGTGTGACGAGGGAGCAGGGTGATGGCATTGGGACCTGGCCAGATAAAGAGGCCCTGGGCTAAATATCCTAGGTGACCCTCAGTGAGAAAGATTTCTGGGAATACAGCTTGATATTGGAGTCTCCATCCTCACATCCACCCATCCCTGGCCACTTAGATTCAATTCTGTTCTGAAACCAATAGTAGGACTAGAAATCATTTCCAGCCTGGAAGGCTCTTGGAAGCCCTGAGGATAGCCTATACCTATTTAGAAATTTTTATCTCCTAACTAACGGTGGTTCTGTGAGAGGAATCTTTGGGATTAAAATAGAGGCAAAGCCTCTGGATGAGCCTCCATCAAGTGCTGGTCCTCCAGCTTTTTTCCATGGTGCTTTGAGAATCCATCTAGTGACATCCAATCTGTAAACTTCATAGAGCACAAGAAATATGGGATGGCCTCAGTCTGGGATAGAAGAAATAAGATTTTAGGAAGTGCCTGAGGGAGTCCAAGTCCTAGGAACAATGCTAATAACCATATATCAAAGGAGAATTAAATGACACATTCCTTAGAGTTACACATTAAATATTTAATTAAGTATGTAGTAGGAGCTAAATAAATGCCTATTAGGAAAATATAACAGTTTTTGAAGTCCTTTCCTCAATGGAAGATTATATACTCAGTTGAACCTACCTTTTTAATAGGTAACAATGGTTCAATATTGGTAATTTCATATAGTTCAACTTAATACTTTGGTGGAAAGTGTGAGTTGGGCATTGTAGACTCTTGTAGACTCCTGTCATAACTCTGTAACAAAGTTATTACATTTGGTCAAACCACATGACTTTTCTGGTTCACAGTTTCTTCCACTCTGATATTGAGATTGGAATAAACCATTCCAGCTTAGAAATTTGTTTGATTAATTAAACTGGAAAACAAAATATTTCCATTCCCACAGGGATCTCTCCTGTTGCCCTTATATAAACACACCTACTTCTCTGCTATCATCACCTAATCTTTAGCCCCTAGAACTACTATAATAGCTTTTTCTTTTTTTTGAAACATAGTCTCACTCTGTTGCCCAGGTTAGAGTGCAATGGCGCAATCTCAGCTCACTGCAACCTCCGCCTCCTGGGTTCAAGTGATTCTCCTGCCTCAGCCTCCCCAGTAGCTGGAATTACAGGCATGTGCCACCATATCTGGCTAACTGTTGTATTTTTAGCAGAGATGGGTTTTCACCATGTTGGTCAGGCTGGTTTTGAACTCCTGACCTCAGGTGATCCACCCACCTCAACCTCCCAAAGTGCTGAGATTACAGGTGTAAGCCACCATGCTGCCTGGCCTATAATAATTTTTTTCATTTCAAGAATGTTGTATACTCTATTTGAGGAGAATTGACATCTTTAGTATGTTGAGTCTTCCAATCTCTTTTTTTTCTGCAGACTTCCTAGAAGTTTGTCAATTTAATTGACCTTTGTCAAAAACCATCCCTTTGTTTTATTTAATTTTCTTTATTATTTTTCTATCTTCAGTTTCATTGATTTCTGCTCTTATTTTTGTTTTTTCCTTCCTTCTGCTTGCTTTGAGTTTATTTCATCTCTGTTTTTTAGGATCTTGAGACGGAATTTACATTTTTTTTTTTTTTTTTAGAAATTCTCTTTTTTCTAATGTATGCATTTAGTGCTATAAATTACCCTCTCAGTGTGGTTTGGCTGTCACTCAAAAGTTTTTATATGTTGTGTTTTCATTAAAAATTTTCTTTGAGATTTCCTATTTGACCCATGAATTATTTAGGCATGTGTTGTTTGGTTTACAAATGTTTCGTAAATTTTTTTGCTATCTTTCTGTTAATGATTTATAGTTTGATGCCACTGTTATCAGAGAATGCACTCTGTATGATTTCAATTCTTTTACATTTGTGTAAAAGAATTTACACGTTTATGGCCGACGATATGGTCTACTTTGGAATATGTTCCATGGGCACTTGAAAAGAATTCACATTCTGATGTTGGGTGAAGTGTTCTATAAGTGCTGATAAAATTCTGTAGTTGTAGTAATTTAGCGTTGTTGAAGATGCTTGTTGATTTTCTGTCCAGTTGTTCTATCAGTTGTTTACCTACTCAAGTTTACACCTGTAATTGTGAATTTGCCTAGTTCTCCTTTAAGTTCTGTCAGTTTGCTCTTCTTGATAGATTGATTATTTTATTAATATATTATATCCTTCCTTGCTTCCTGTAATTTTCTTTGCTCCAAAGTCTACCCTATCTGATGTTAATATAGCTGCTCTCGTTTTTCTTTGATTCATATTTGCAGAGTATGTTTTTCTCCATCTATTTTACTTTGAACTTGACTATCGTTATATTGAAAGAATGCTTCTCATAGACAGCACACAGTTAGGTGATTTTTAAAAACCCACACTGTTTTTTAATTGGTGTATTTTAATAATTTATGTATGATGTAACGATTGTTATGCTAGGGCTAAGTCTGCCATTTTAGTTTTTGTTTTCTGTTTGTCCTCTCTGTTTTCCGTTTCTCTGTTTTCTTTTTCTTGTCTACAGTGGATTATTTGGAAATTTTTAGAATTCCATTTTGGTTTGTCTATATTGTCTTTGAGTGCATCTCATTGTAAAGGTTTTTTTTTTGGCGTTTTCCCTATTTACTACATTATATATACACAACTTATCGCAGTTTACTGATGCTATCATTTTATCAGTTTGAATGAAGTATGGAAACCATACCTTTCTTATATCCTTTTACCCTCTCCAGTGTATAGTTGTTTAACGTATTTATTTTTTTATATATTTAGAACCACATCAGATAGTGCTGCAATTTTTGCTCCAATTGTCAAAAATACTTTAGAACTAAACTCAAGAAAACAAGAAAAGCCTACTATTTTAACCCACATTTTTGCTTACTGTGTTCCTTTTTTCCCCTGAATCCCAAAGTTCTTTTATTACCTCCTTTCTGTTTAAGGAATTTCTTTTAGGCATTCTTTCAGCACATATTTTCTCATGACAAATTCTTAGTTTTCTTTCACCAGAGAATGTCTCGATTGCTCCTTCATTCCAGAAGGGCGGCCTCTTTAGGTTTAGAATTCTGAGTTGATACTTTTCTTTCACTACTCTGGTTTCTAATGAAAAATTAGTTGTCATTCTAATTGGTTTTCTCTTATAGGGAAGGTGTCTTTTGTTTTTTTTTTCTGGCTGCTTTCAAGGTTTTTTTTTTTTTCTTCTGTGCTTAGTGTTCAGAAATTTGATTATGTTGTGTCTTGGCTTTAACTTCTTTGAATTTATCCTATCTGGATTTATTCTGCTTCTTGAGTGGATAGGTTTACGTTCCTTACTAAATTTGGCATGCTTTTAGCTATTATTTCTTCAAATGCTTTTCAGCCCTGTTGTATCTTTCTTCTCTCTTTTCAGGATTCCAATAACACAAATGTTGGATCTTGTAGTCCTACTAGTGTCTTGGGTCTGTTACTTTAAAAAAAATAGTATTTGTTTTCCCTTGTTCAAATTGCACAATTTCTATTGTTTTATCTTTTAGTTTACAGATCGTTTCCTCTGTTCTCTCCATGCTGTTGTTGAGTGCATCTGCTGAGCTTTGTATTTTTTTTTTTTTGAGATAGAATCTCGATCTGTTGCCCAGGCTGGAGCGCGGTGGTGTGATCTTGGCTTACTGTAACCTCTGCCTCCCAGGTTCAAGCAATTCTCCTGCCTCAGCCTCCCAAACAGCTGGAATTACAGGCGTGCACCACCATGCCTGGCTAATTTTTGTATTTTTAATAGAGATGGGGTTTCACAGTGTCGGCCGGGCTGGTCTTAAACTCCTGACCTCAGGTAATCTGCCTTCCTCAGCCTCCTAAAGCGCTGGAGTTATAGGCGTGAGCCACCGTGCCTATCCAGCTTTTTATTCAGCTATCATATCGTATTTTTCATTTGGTTCTTCTTTACATCTTTTATTTCTTTTTGGCGTGTTTTTTTTTTTTTAAATTGGAAACTGAATAATTTTGTATTTTGCTCCAAGACTCTGGATCTTATTTAAACCTTTAGTTTTAGCATGCGTTCTCTGGCATTGCTCCATCAATGGAAGGGAGCATGCCTCCTCATTACTACCACATAAAAGTTCCCCACTTGGGCTCAAATTAAACCAAAAAAGTGGAGCCTCTCGTTACTGCTGGGTAGAGGTAGGAGTTCTGGCTCCCCGCATGGTCCTTAATGACACTGCAGGAGGAAGAAAAGCAAACATGTTTATAACTGGTCAGTAGAAATAAAGTTTCTGGTTCCTACTTGGTCCTCTTTGACACCACCACTGTGGAAATGGTGGGACATCTCATTATAACCTAGTGAGGAAGGAAGTTTAGGCTTTCCTTTCACCTTTTGCTGGTGTGGGTACAAATGGGATCACAATGTCCTGTGGTGTTTGGCTAGAGTAGAACAGTTATTGTCTGAAAGTTTTCTGTCTTACTTGGTTGCTTCTTTTCTGGTCCCTTGGCTTGAGGGAGAAGATTTTTGATGGGGCTTTTGTTTGTTTGTTTTGTTATGACACATTGGCATTTCCAGGTTGTGGTCTTTTTCACCTCCATGTCTGGGACATATGAGGCAAAACAGTACTCAAAGAATTCACCAAGACACTCTTTCTTGGGTCCAGATGTCCTTAGCCTTCTTTTTGCTTTTCAGTCTTATGATCTTCATTTTACATATAATGTCCAATTGTGCTCAGTGGGAGGAATAGCAAAAAGTATAGGTACTCTATTTTCCCAGAAGTAGAAGTCTCAGAGAATATAGTATTTTAAAAGGATCTTTGGTAATCCAAACACATTTGTGAGATGAAGGAAATATAAGGTTATTTTAAGCTCCAGCCATCCATCTTAAATTGCAATTCTGAGCTCCAGCCATCCATCTTATTTTGCAATTCTGAGGATCACAGACTGCCTAAATGACTGACTTACTGACCAACTAACTGATTAATAATAAACCTTCTGCACATTCATCAATAAAAGAAATAATATATGACTAGGTATCAGGGATAGAGTTGATAGCCAGTGACTGATGCTGAGGCTTATAAAGGCTATTCTTTTCCTCTACAAAAATGTTTTTACATTATCTAACAAAAACGATTGAACTGTACTGTGTACTATGAATTTTCCTCTATTTACTTTCAAGTTCTCCTAGTCATTATGGGTTTAAGAGATAAAAGAAATAAAGTTTGCTGAAAATTACCCTATTTACTTTTAGTCTGAAGTTTTATTCATGAGTGAAAAGAAATCTGGTGGCTCTTCACTCTTTTGACAGATACGTTTTTTTTTTAGCTATTTAGCTTTACTTCATTGTTTAGATACATCCACAAGGTAGGAGCATAAAAATTAGAGCGCGGTATTCTGACCCTCTCTTCATAGTATTACAGTAGTATAAACCTGGTAAAATTTGATTGATGAATTATTGAGGCTATCCATGAACTGTCTCAGCTTTCCAGTGGCATAGACGAATCATACAATGCTAGCTGGAGGTCATATTCTGTCCTCAGTATTGGAGAAACAGTAATTTGGCAATGGTGCAGAGAAGTAACTGCTCTGCAATGGTAATCAGTGTCTGTTAATGACTCAAAATGCAATTAGCAGAGGTAATTTTTGATAATTTGAGTGAATGAAAGCCATCTTCTTCCCCAGCAGGACACAGGAAATAGGTGTGGGATTATCAGGCTGGCAGGCACAGTCATTCCGGCAACTTTGATGGTTATTGAAATTGTGTGTGAAGCTCTCAATGAGTTTTTCAAAATGATCCTCATAATAACAACAGATAAAACATATTATCTGAAGAGGCCAAGACCAAAGAATCACAATGTTTCACAAAATTTGTTAGTGAAAACAAATCATTCCTGGAAACTCCAACAAATAGCAAATCACTCTTGGCAGTAAATGCTCAATAACATGGCATTGCCAGAAACAATTATCTACAGTTCACACTCCAGCTAGCAAATCATCTCAGCCTCTTGTCAAGTGGGGACCAGAGTCATGCTTCATTAACTGCGACAGTTTGACTATAACAAAGAACAGCAGACATGGAATAATAAAAAATAAGTATTGTTATTTTATATTTTCCAATAAACCCAACAGCCGTGATGTAATATAGTTATTGTTTGCAAAATGCTATTTTCTTCTCTGACCAGAATTTCTGGATAGATTTTGGAAGTGTGCAGGTGATGTGGAGAATGCCTAAGAAGCTTGCTCTAATTGTTACCTTCCTAGACACTTTAGTGATAGAACAGGACTTGCTGACACTTTATAGTCCAGGTTTAAAAAATAAAAAGATTCGTTTTTTCTCCATGATGCATCAGTTACACACATGCTCACTATTGAGCCCCTTATTTCTCTGTCTCTCTGTTCATATATCTATTCAGTAATTCTTGCATCCATCTATTGACTCACTCACATACCCACCCATCCATTTGCCTATTCATCTACCCATCACCCATTCACCCACCCATCCACCCACACATCCACCCATATATCTACCTAGCCACCCCGTCACCCATCCATCCATTAACCTACTTGCCGACCTATCCATGCACGCATTTATCCATCCATCGATCCATCATCAATCCATCCATTCATCCATCCATCTTTCCTAGTATCTTTCTCTCTAGCTAGAAAAAAACAAGATAGTAATGGAAGAGAAGGAAAATAAAGGGAAGAAAATGTATTTTAAAAGGCTAGAAAAAAAAGAAGGGAGAGAGAACAGCATGATGAAATGAAAGAAATATTATACCTGGATTCAGGATATGTTCTCTTTCTCTCCACCACTTCCTGCAATATGAATGGTGACAGGTTTCTTGTCATTTCTAAATCTCACTTTCTATATTATCAAGGAGTGATAACATGTCTCTAATACCTCAAAGGATCACTATGAAAGTTTCACCGATCAACAAATTTGACAGCATTCTGTAAATATATAGTACACAACAAATTTTAGATCATTTTAATAATAAACTTGTATATAATTTAGTTTAATATGACTCACCTATCTGGAGGTTTTCAAACTTTTTAAAGTTTGCATGCTCCTCTCATAATTTCATTTAGTATTTGTGTGGTTTCATTTTCTAAAATTGAAATCTCTTTTTAATTTGGAATTTGTCCTTGGGTAAGCAAGAAGAATGATAACATTATTATTATTTTTTTCCCACATAGATATCTCTAGTTATTCTCACATCACTTATTAAAAAATCTACATTTTTTTTTCACGTATTTGAGGTGCTGCCTTAGCATATACTACATTTTCATGTAAAATTGGGTCTATTTTAGATTATTTAACTATTTTGCCTATCTATTCACATGTGAATGCCATGCTATTTAATTACAGCTTACTCATAATATTAAATATATTGTACTACATGGCTCTGTAAATTTTTATTTTAATTTTCAACTTTTATTTTAGATTCCAGGGTTACATATGTAGTTTTGTTATGAAGATATGTTGCATGACGCTGGAGTTTGGAGTATGATTGAACTTATCACTCAGGAAGTAGGCATAGTATCCAATAAGTAGTTTTTCAAACTTTGCCTCCCCAACTCTTGAATTTTCCAGTGTCTATTGTTCCTATTTTTATTAAATATGTCCATGTGTACCCAATGTGTAGCTCCCATTTGTAAGTGAGAACATGCAATATTTTATTTTCTGTTTAGTTTGCCTAGGAAAATGACCTCCAGCTGCATTCATTTTACTGCAGACGAAATGATTTTGTTCTTTTTTATGTCTGTATAGTATTCTGTGGTGTATATATACCACATTTTCTTTATCCACCTCCCCACTGATGGGCACCTGGGTTTCTTCCATGTCTTTGCTATTGTGAATAGTGCTTCAATGAACATACACATGCATGTGTCTTTATAATAGAACAATGTATATTCCATTGGGTATATACCCAGTAATAGGATTGCTAGGTGGAATGGTATTTCTCTCTTTAAGTCTTTGAGGAATCATCACTCTGTCTTCCACAATGGCTGACCTAATTTACACTCCCACCAACAGGGTATAAGCATTCCTTATTCTCCACAACCTCACCAGCATCTATTATGTTTTGACTTTTTATAATAGCCATTCTGACTGATGTGAGATGGTATCTCATTGTGGTTTTGATTTGCATTTCTCTGATGATTAGTGATGTTGAGCATTTTTTTTTTTCATATATTTGTTGGCTGCTTACATGTATTCTTTTCAGAAGTATTTGTTCATGGTCTTTGCCCACTTTTTAATGAGGTTGTTTTTTGCTTGTTGA
This sequence comes from Colobus angolensis palliatus, assembly GCF_000951035.1. Lineage (NCBI taxonomy): Eukaryota > Metazoa > Chordata > Mammalia > Primates > Cercopithecidae > Colobus > Colobus angolensis. The sequence goes on from NW_012114688.1 coordinate 5,331,615, forward strand.
TTTAAGCTCCTTATAGTTGCTGGATATTAGGCCTTTGTCAGATGCATAGTTTGTGACTATTTTCTCCTGTTCTATAGGCTTTATTTATTATGTTGATAGTTTCCCTTGCTGTGTAGAACCTCTTAGGTTTAATTAGGTCCAACTTGTCAATTTTTGTTTTTGTTGCAATTGCTTTTGGGGACTTAGCCATAAATTCTTTCACATATTTGGGTTGATGTTGAGAAGGGTATTTTCTAGATTTTCTTCTAGGATTTTTATAGTTTGAGGTCATATATTTAAATATTTAAATCTTTAATCTATCTCAAATTAATTTTTATGTATGCTGAAAGGTAGGGGTCCAGCTTCAATCTTCTACATATAGTTAGTCAGCTATCCCAACACTATTTATTGAATAGGGACTCCTTTCCTCATTGCTTGTTTTTGTCAGTCTTGTCAAAGATAAGATGGTTGTAGTTGTGTGGCTTTATTTCTGAGTTATCTATTCTATTCCATAGGTCTATGTGTCTGTTTTTTCATGAGTATGATACTGTTTTGGTTACTGTAGCCTTGTAGTATAGTTTGAAGTCAGATAATGTGATTCTTCTTGCTTTGTTCATTTTGTTTAATACTGCCTTGGCTATTCAAAATCTTTTTTGGTTCCATGTGAATTTTAGAAGATTTTTTTTCCAATTCTGTAAAAAAAAATGACATTGGTAGTTTGCATTACCAGTTTGCATTAGCACTCCATTGCAATGCTAATGGTAGAACTAGCATTAAATCTGTAGACTACTTTGGGCAGTATGACCATTGTAATGATATTGATTCCTCCAATCCATGAGTGTGGAATGCTTTTTCATTTGTTTGCATCACCTCTGATTTTTTTTCCACAAGTGTTTTGCAGCTCTCCTTGTAGAGGTCTTTCCTTCCTGGGCTAGATTTATTCCATGGTATTTTATTTACTTTCTGGCTATTGAAAATGGCTTTGCATTCTTGATTTGACTCTCAGCCTGTGCATTATTGGTATATAGAAATGCTACTGATTTTTGTACATTGATTTTTGTGTCCTGAAACTTTACTAAGATTATCAGTTTTAGGAGCCTTTTTTCAGAGTCTATAGGGTTTTCTAGATATAGAATGATATCATTAGTGAAGAAAATAGTTTTATTTCTTTTTTTCCTATTGTATGCCTTTTATTTCTTTCACCTGTTTGATTGCTCTGACTAGGACTTCCAGTACTAGGTTGAATAAGAGGGGTGAGAGTGGGCATCCTTTTCTTGTTCCAGTTCTCAAGATGAAAGGTTCTAGCTTTTGCCCATTCAGTATGATTCTGACTGTGGGTTTGTTAGAGATGGCTGTTATTATTTTGAGGTATGTTTCTTTGATGCCTAATCTGTTGAGAGTTTTTATCTTATAGGGATGTCGAATTTTATTGAAGGCTTTTTCTGCTTCTACTGAGACAATCATATGGTTTAAAAAATAATTATGCTTATGTGGTGAATCGCATTGATTAATCTGCTTATATTGAACCAGCCTTGCATCCCAGCAATAAAGTCTACCATATGATGGTGGATTAACTTTTTTATGTGCTGCTGAATTCAATTTGCTAATATTGTTGAGGACTTTTGTGTCTATGCTCATCAGGGATATTGGCCTGAAGTTTTCTTTTTTCGCTGTGTCTCTGCCAGGTTTCAGTATCAGAATGATGTTGGCTTTGTAGAATGAGTTCAGGGGGAGTCCCTCCTTCTCAATTTCTTGGAATAGTTTCATGGGATTGGTACTAGCTCTTCTTTGTATGTCTGGCAGAATTTGGCTGTGAATCCATCTGGTTGCAAGCTTTTTTGTCTGGTAGGATTTTTACTACTGCTTTGATTTTGGAACTCGTTATTGGTTGATTCAGGGTTTCAATTTCTCCCTGAATGAGTTTTGAGAGGTTGTATGTGAACAAGAATTGATTCACTTCCTTTAGATTTCCTAGTTTATATGCATAGAAATGTTCACAATAGTCTCTGAGGATCTTTTGTATTTCTGGGATTGGTCATAATATCATCTCTGTCATTTCTGATTGTGCTTATTTGGATCTTCTTTTTTTTTTCTTCGTTAATCTAACCAGTGGTGTATCAATCTTGTATATCCTTTCAAAGAACCAATCTCTGCTTTTGTTGATGTTTTGTGTGGAGTTTTGTATCTTAATTTCATTTAGTTCTGCTATTATTTTAGTTATTTCATTTCTCCTGCTAGCTTTGGGGTTAATTTGTTCTTTTTTTTCTAGTTTCTGTAGGCATAATGTTAAATTGTTAGTTTGATATCTTTCTACCTTCTTGATGAAGGCAATTATTGCTATCAACTCTCCTCGTAACACCGCTTTCACTCAATTTCAGAGATTTTGATGTGTTGTGTCTCTATTCATTTCAAATAATTTTCTGATTTCTGCTTTAATTTCACTGTTTATCCAAAAGTCATTCAGAAGTAAGTTATTTGATATCCATGTAACTGTGTAGTTTTGCAAGATCTTCTTGGTATGGATTTCTATTTTTTATTGCACTGTGGCCCAAGAGTATGGTTGGTATGATTCTGATTTTTTGAATTTATTGAGACTTGTTAATGGCCAAATATATGGTCAAGCTTAGAATATTTTCCATGTAGAGATGACAAGAATGTATATTCTATGGTTGTTTGGTGGACTATCTGTAGATGTCTATTACTTGTAATTGGTCAAGTGTTGAATTTAAGTCCAGAACTTCTTTGTTAGTTTTCTGCCTTGATGATCTGTCTAATCCTGTCAGTGGAGTGTTGAAGTTCCCCACTGTTATTGTGTGACTGCCTAAGACCAGTCTAGTACTAGTTCAAGAGGTACTTGTAGTTATAGAAGCACTTGTTTTTATGTATTATGTGCTCCAATGTTGGGTGCATAAACATTTAGGATAGTTAAGTCTTCTTGTTGAATTATACCTTTTATCATTATGTAATGCCCTTCTTTGTTCTTTTTGACTGTTGTTGGCTTAATGTCTCTTTAATTTGATATAAGAATAGTGGCCCACAGTTTTTTTGTTTTCTATTTGCATGCTATATCTTTGTTTATCCTTTTATTTTGAGCCTGTGGTTGTTGTTACATGTGAGATGGGTCTCTTGAAGACAGTAGATGGTTGGGTCTTTTTCTCTAAAATCTAATTCACTACCCTATGCCTTTTAAGTGGGGCATTGAGACCATTTATTTTAAGTTTAATATTGACATGTGGGGTTTTGATACTGTTATCATGTTGTTGGTTGTTTTGTAGACTCAATTGTGTCATTGCTTTGTAGGGTCTTTGGGCTATTTGCTAAAGTTTTTGTTGTGGTAGCAGTTACTATTCTTTCATTTCCTTGTTTCGAACCCTCTTAAAGACCTTTCTGGATCTTAAGGACCTCAGCTCACCTGGAAAGGATTTTATTTCTCTTTTGTTTATGATGCTTAGTTTGGTGTGATATGAAATTCTTGGTTGAAATTTATTTTCTTTAAGGATGTTAAAAATAGCTGTCTAACTATCCTGGCTCATAAGGTTTCTGCTGAGAGATATGCTGTTAGCCTGATGGGAGCCTGATGGGACTTTATTTGTAAGTGACCTAACCCCTTTCTTTAACTGCCTTTAATATTTTTGTTTTTGTGTTGACCTTGATGAATCTGATTACTATGTGCCTTGTGGATAGTCATCTTGTATATGAGGTTCTCTCAAAGGTTTTCTGAATTTCTTGAATTTGCATGTTGACTTTCTATTGAGATGAAGAAATTCTCATAGACTATATCCTTGCAGATGATTTTCAAGTTGTTTACTCTCTTGCCTTCTCTCTTAGGAATGCCAAAGAGTTATTGGTTTGGTCTCTTTACATAATCCATATTTCTCTGATATTTGGTTCATTTTTAAAAATTCTTTTTACTTTATTTTGCCTGACTGGGTTGATTTAAGGGACTGGTCTTTGAGCTCTGAGATTATTTCCTCAGCTTGGTCTATTCTGTTACTAATGCTTTCTACTGTATTATGAAACTCCTGTAGTGAATTTTTTAGTTCTAGAAGTTCCATTTGTTTCTTTTTAAAAATGGCTATGTTAACTTTCAACTCTTGAATTATTTTAGTGGCTTCTTTGGATTGGGTTTCAACTTTCTCCTGAATCTCACTGAGATTCTGAATTCTATGTCTATCATTTTAATCTGGTTGGAAGTCATTGCTGGGGAATAAGTGTGATCATTTAGAGGTAAGGAAACACCCTGACGTTTTGTATTGTCACAGTTCTTGAGCTAATTGTTTATCAACAGAGAGGGTTGGTGTTTCTTTATATTTTTGGAAGTTGCTATCATTTGGATGGGACTTTTTGCATTTATATTCTTCATGTTGAATATAGTTGATTGGCTTCATTTTTGGTTCTTTCCGAGGGCCAAAGCTCTGTGAAGGATTTATTTTTATTTTTATTTTTTTGTGGCTTGATTTCTGCATTGGGTTTCACTAACAGTATGTGCTGAATGAATTTTTGTTTGGTGGTGTAATTCAGGCTGTGAGCCAGTAGATGACTTGCAGATAGGCTTTTGCTCAGCCACGTGCCTCTCTTGGTATTTCAGCATGTTTGCAGCTGTGCTCTGGGGTTGGGGGAGGTGGAGGGTGAGAGAAAACCCCCTTGCCAGATCCATTCCCATGTCTTGAAGGAGCCCCTTCCAATCACTGATATCAGGCTTGTGTTTCCTTAGCCCCACTGGGGATTCTGGCAGGCCACACTTTCTCCTCTCTTAGGGGTGGCATGAGACAAAGGTTAGGTCAGGTTGGTCACCTGGTGACCTACAGTTCCCTGGGTGCCCACTGTCTCTCTCTGTTTGGCAGAGACCAGGTGTGTTGTGGGGTGTGGCTGTGGGTTGTCTGTTGATACAGTGGGTCGAGGATGGGGATCATCAGGCAGGGCAGTGATGTCATGGATGTGCAGCTGGTGTGGTATCCGTGGCACATGGTTTTATGCACAGCTGATGGCTGTTGGAACTGCCCAACTCACACTCCCCTGACTGAGCTCCTTCTAGTGTCTGACCCAGTAGCTGGCCCAACCAGCTAGTTTTTTTTTTTTTTTTTTTTAACTTTTTAAAGTTCTGGGGTACATGTGAAGGTTTGTTATATAGGTGCACATGTGCCATGGGGGTTTGTTGTACAGATTACTTCATCACCCAGGTATTAAGCCTAGTACCCATTACTTATTTTTCCTGATCCTCTCCCTGCTCCCATCCTCCACCCTCCAATAAACCCCAGTATGTGTTGTTCCCCTCTGTGTATTTATGTGTTCTCATCACTTAGCTCTTGCTTATAAGGGAAAACAGGCAGTATTTAGTTGTTTGTTCCTGTGCTAGTTTGCTAAGGATAATGGCCTCCAGGTCCATCCATGTTCCTGCAAAGAACGTGATCTCATTCTTTTTTATGGCTGCATAATATTCCATGGTGTACATGTACCACATTTTCTTTATAAAATCTATCATTAATAGGCATTTAGGTTGATTCCATGACTTTGCTATTGTGAATAGTGCTGCAATGAACATATGTGTGCATGTGTCCTTACAACAGAATAATTTATTCTCTTGTGTATATACCCAGTAATGGGATTGCTGGGTCAAATTATATTTCTAAATTTAGGTCTTTGAGGAATCACCACACTATCTTTCACAATGGCTGAACTAATTTACACTCCCCAAAACAGTGTATAAGCATTCTGCTTTCTCCACAACCTTGCCAGCACCTGTTTTTTTTTTTGACTTTTTAATGATAGCCATTCTGATTGGTGTGAGATTGTATCTCATTGTGGTTTTGACTTGCATTTCTCTAATAATCACTGATGTGGAACTTTTTTTCATATGCTTGTTGGCTATACGTATGTCTTCTTTTGAAAAGTGTGTGTTTATATCCTTTGCCCACTTTTTTGGGGGGGGCTGCCTGTGTTTTTTTCTTGTAAATTTGTTTAAGTTCCTTGTAGATTCTAAATATTAGACCTTTGTCAGATGCATAGTTTGCAAAAATTTTCTCCCATTCTGTAGGTTGTCTTTTGACTAAGTTGATAGTTTATTTAGCTGTGCAGAAGCTCTTTAATTTAATTAGATCCCATTTTTCTATTTTTGCTTTTGTTGCAAGTGCTTTTGGTGTTTTCATTATGAAATCTTTGCCCATGTCTGTGTCCTGAATGGTATTACCTAGGTTGTCTTCCAGAATTGCTATCGTTTTGGTTATTACATTTAAGTCTTTAAATTCACCTTGAGTTGATTTTTGTATAAGGTATAAGGAGGGTATCCAGTTTTTGTCTTCTGCATATGGCTAGCCAGTTATCCCAGCATCATTTATTAAATAGGGAATCTTTCCCAATTGCTTGTTTTTGTCAGGCTTATTGAAGATCAGATAGTTAGTTGTAGGTGTGTTGTCTTACTTCTGGGTTCTTTATTCTGTTTCATGGGTCTATGTGCCTGTTTTTGTACCAGTACCATGCTGTTTTGGTTACTGTAGCTCTGTAATGTAGTTTGAAGTTGGGTAGTATGATACCTCCAGCTTTGTTCTTTTTGCTTAGGATTGCCTTGGTTATTTGACTCTTTTTTGGTTCCATATGAATTTTAAAATAGTGTTTTTCTACTTCTATGAAAAATTTCCTTGGTAGTTCAATAGAAATAGCATTGAATTTGTAATTTGCTTTGGGCAGTATGGACATTTTAATATTGATTCTTCTTGTGCATGAGCATGGATGTTTTTGCATTTTTTTTGTGTCATCTCTGATTTATTTGAGCAGTGGTTTGTAGTTTTTCTTGTAGAGATATTTCACCTCCCTAGTAAGCTATATTCCTAGATATTTTGTTCTTTTTGTGGCCATTGTAAATGGGAGTACGTTCTTGATTTTACTCTTAGCTTAACTGTTGTTGGTGTATAGGAATGCTAGTGACTTTTTTCTTTTCTTTTTTAATGGAGTCTCACTCTGTCACCCAGTCTGGAGTGCAGTGGCGTGATCTCAGCGCATTGCAAGCTCCACCTCCCTGGTTAACACCATTCTCTTGCCTCGGTCTCCTGAGTAGCTGGGACTACAGGAACCCGCCACCATACCCAGCTAATTTTTTGTATTTTTAGTAGAGACGGGGTTTCACCACTTTAGCCAGGATGGCCTCAATCTCCTGACCTCATGAATTGATTTTGTATCCTCAAACTTCGTTGAAGTTGTTTCAGTTTTTGCCCACTCCATATGATGTTGGCTCTGGGTTAGTCATAGATGGCTCTTATTATTTTGAGGTATGGTCCTTCAATACCTAGTTTACGGAGAGTTTTTAACATGAATTGATGTTTAATTTTATCAAAAACCTTTTTTGCATTGATTGAGATAATAATTTGGTTTTGTCTTTAGTTCTGTTTATGTGATGAATCACATTTCTTGATTTGCCTGTGTTGAACTGACCTTGCATCCCAGAGTTAAAGCCTACTTGATCATGATGGATAAGGCTTTTGATGTGCTGCTGGATTTGGTTTGCCAATATTTTGTTGAGAATTTTTGCATTGATGTTCATAAAAAATATAGGCCTGAAGTTTTCTTTTTTTTGTTGTATCTCTCCCAGATTTTGATATTAGGATGATACTGAGTTAGGGAGGAGTCCATTTTTATTTTTTTGAATAGTTTCAGTAGGAAAAGGACCAGCTATTTTTTGTATACCTGGTAAAATTGAGCTGTGAATCCATCTCGTTCCTGGGCTTTTTATGGATCAATAGGCTATTTAATACTGCCTCAATTTCAGGGCTCATTATTGGTCAGTTCAGGAATTCAATTTCTTCCTGGTTCAGTCTTGGGAGAGAGTATGTGTCCAGGAATTTATTTATTTCTTGTAGATTTTCTAGTTTATGTGCATAGAGGTGTTTATAGTACCCTCTGATGGTTGTTTGTATTTCTGTGGGGTCAGTGGTAATATACTCCTTATCATTTCTGATTGCTGCTTTTTGATTCTTCTCTATTGTCTTCTTATTAGTCTAGCTAGCAGTCTACTTTCTTAATTTTTTCAAAAAAAAAAACAAAAAACACAAAACAAAAAATACTCCCAGATTTGTTGATTGTTTTGAAGGGTTTTTTTTGTGTGCATCTGTATCTCCTTTAGTTCCACTCTGATCTTGGTTATCTTTTGTCTCATGCTAGCTATGATGTTTGTTTGCTATTTGTTCTCTAGTTACTTAGTTGTGTTATTAGCTTCTTAATTTGAGATCTTCCTAGCTTTTTGATGTGGGCATTTAGTGATATAAATTTCCCTCTTAACCCTGCTTTAGTTACATCCCAGAGATTCTGGTACACTGTCTGTCTGTTCTCATTTTTCAAAGAACTTCTTGATTTCTTCCTTAATTTCATTATTTACCCAAAAGTCTTTCAGGCACAGGCTATTCCACTTCCATGTAGTCATATGATTTTGAGTGGATTTCTTAGTCTTGATTTCTCATTTGATTGCACTGTGGTCCAAGAGAAAGTTTGTTATAATTTCATTTCTTTTGCATTTGTTGAGGAGTTTTTTACTTCCAATTATGTGATAGATTTTAGAGTATGCGCCCTGTGGTGATGAGAAGAATCTATATGCTGTTGTTTTTAGGTGGAGAGTTCTGTGGATATCTATCAGGCCTATTTGAGCCTGTGCTGAGTTAAGGTCCTAAATATGTTTGTTAATTTTCTGTCTCAATGATCTGTCTAATATTGTTAGTGGGGTGTTGAAGTCTCTCTCTATTATTGGGTGGGAGTCTAAGTCTCTTTGCAGGTCTCCAAAACTTGCTTTATGAATCTGGGTACTTCTGTATTGGGTGCTCATATATTTAGGATAGTTAGATCTTCCTGTTGAAGGAATAGAAGTTCCTTTACCATTATGTAATGCCCTGTTTGTCTTTTTTGATCTTTGTTTGTTTGAAGTCTGTTTTGTCAGAAACTAGGATTGCAATTCTTGATTCTGATTTTCATTTGCTTGGTATATTATTTCTCCCTCCCTTTGTTTTTAGCATATGTTTGTCATTACATGTGAAATGGGTCTCTTGAAGACAGCCGATATGTTTGCTTCTGTGTCCCCACTAAAATCTCATGTCAAATTGTGATTCCCAATGTTGGGGGAGGGACCTGGTAGGAAGTAATGGTATCATGGGGGTGGTTCTCTTGTTGTTCTCATGATAATGAGTGAGTTCCCATGAGATCTAGTTGTTTAAAATTGTGTAGCACTTCTTCTTTTGCTCTCTTTTCTGCCACCATGTGAAGACATGCCTTGCTTCCCCTTTGTTTTCTGCCACGATTGTAAGTTTTCCAAGTCTTCCCCAGTCATGCCTCCTGTACAACCCGCAGAACTGTGAGTCAATTAAGCCTCTTTTCTCCATACATTACCCAGTCTCATTTATGTCTTTATAGTGGAGTGAGAATGGACTAATCCAACAGCATACAAGTGGGTCTTGGTTTTTCACCCAGGCTGCCATTCTGTGTCTTTTCTTTTTTTTTTTATTATACTTTAAGTTCTAGGGTACATGTGCATAACGTGCAGGTTTGTTACATATGTATACTTGTGCCATG